>NW_019942793.1:115672-139749 GCF_002910315.2 Salvelinus sp. IW2-2015 | reverse complement strand
TGACAACGTGAACACACTGCACACTCTGTAGTGGACACACCCACACACACACAAACACCCCACACACACACACCCACACACACACACACACACACACACACACACACACACACACACACACACACACACACACACACACACCACACACCACACACACACACCACACACATACACACACACACACAGTAATGTAAAGTACTTAAGTAAAAATACTTTTTACTTTTGATATTTAAGTATATTTTCCAATTAGACTTACTTTGATACTTAAGTATATTTAAAACCAAATACTTTTAGACTTTTCCTCAAGTAGTATTTTACTGGTGACTTTCACTTTACTTGAATTCTTTTCTGTTAAGGTATCTTCACTGTTACTACAGTATGACTTTTAGGTACTTTTTCCATCACTGCACACACACACACACACACACACACACACAACACACACACACACACACACACACAACACACACACACACACACACACACACACACACACCACACACACACACACACACCACACAACACACACACTCCTCTCACTCTCTCCCCATAACACACCTCTCTCCCCGTAACACATCTCTCTCCACATAACACACCTCTCTCCACCATAAACACATCTCTCTCCCATAACACACCTCTCTCCCATAACACACCTCTCTCCACATAACACACTCTCTCCCCATAACACACCTCTCTCACATAACACATCCTCTCCCATAACACACCTCTCTCACATAACACACCACCACACCTCTCTCCCATAACACACCACATACCTCTCTCCCCATAACACATCTCTCTCCCTAATAACACACCTCTCTCCCCATAACACATCTCTCTTCCCCATAACACACCTGTCTCCACATAACACACCACACACCTCTCTCCACATAAACACACCTCTCTCCACATAACACATCTCTCTCCCATAACACACCACACACCTCTCTCCCCATAACACACCACACCACTTCTCTCCCCATAACACACCACACACCTCTCTCCACAATAACACACCACACACCTCTCTCCACATAACACACAAAACCAACCACACACCTCTCCCCATCACACCTCTCTCCACATAACACACCACACACCTCTCTCCACAAACACACCTCTCTCCACATAACACACCACACACCTCTCTCCACATAACACACCAAATCTCTCTCCCACATAACACACCTCTCTCCCCATAACACACCGCACACCTCTCTCCCCATAACACACCACACACCTCTCTCCACAAACACACCACACACCTCTCTCCACATAACACACCTCTCTCACATAACTACCTCTCTCCCCATAACACACCTCTCTCCCCATAACAAAACCTCTCTCCCCATAACACATCTCTCTCCCCATAACACATCTCTCTCCCCATAAACACACCCACACCTCTCTCCCCATAACACACTCTCTCCACATAACTAACCTCTCTCCCCATAAACACATCTCTCTCCCATACACACCAACACCTCTCTCCCCATAACACACCACACCACCTCTCTCCCCATAACACACTACACACCTCTTCCCCATAAACACACCTCTCTCCCCATAAACACACCTCTCTCCACATAACAACCTCTTCTCCACATAACACCACCACCACCTCTCTCCACAAACTAACTCTCTCCCCATAACACACCACACATCTCTCTCCCATAACAAACCTCTCTCCCCATAACACACCTCTCTCCCCACAATACACCTCTCTCCCCATAACACACCACACACCTCTCTCCCCATAACACAACACACACCTCTCTCCACAACACAACCACACACCTCTCTCCACATAACACACCACACACGTCTCTCCCATAACCACCTCTCTCCCCATAACACATCTCTCCCCATAACACACCTCTCTCCCATACACACCTCTCCCCCATAACACACCTCTCTCCCCATAACACATCTCTCTCCCCAAACACACCTCTCTCCCCTAACACAACCTCTCTCCCCATAACACATCTCTCTCCCCTAAACACCTCTCTCTCCCCATAACACATCTCTCTCCCCTAACACACCTCTCTCCCCATAACACACCTCTCTCCCCATAAACACATCTCTCTCCCCATAACACATCTCTCTCCCATAACACAACCTCTCTCCACATAACACACCACACCCTCTCTCCCCATAACACACCACACACCTCTCTCCACATAAACACACTACACACCTCTCTCCACATAACACACCACACACCTCTCTCCACATAACACACCACACACCTCTCTCCCATAACACCCCACTCACTCTCCCCATAAACACACCTCTCTCCCCATAACACCACCTCTTCTCCCCATAACACATCTCTCTCCCCATAACACCACCTCTTCCACATAACACACCACACACCTCTCTCCCCATAACACACCACACACCTCTTACATAACACACTACACCTCTCTCCCCATAACCACCTCTCTCCACATAACACACCACACACCTCTCTCCCCATAACACCACCACACACCTCTCTCCCCATAAACACACCACACACCTCTCTCCACATAACACACCACACACCTCTCTCCCATAAACACACCATACACCTCTCTCTCCCAAACACACCACACACCTCTCTCCACATAACACACCACACACCTCTCTCCCATAACAACACTCTCCCAACACATCTCTCTCCCCATAACAACACCACACACCCTCTTCTCCACACAACTAACCTCTCTCCCATAACATCTCTCTCCCCATAACACACCACACACCTCTCTCCCCATCACACACACCCCTTCTCCCATAACACACCTCTCTCCCCATAACACACCACACATCTCTCTCCACATAAACTAACCTCTCTCCCATAACACACTCTCTCCACATAACTAACCTCTCTCCACATAACACACCAAACACCCTCTCTCCACATAACTAACACTCTCTCCCCATAACACACACACATCATCTCTCCATAACAAACCTCTCTCCCCATACACACACCTCTCTTCCCCACACAACACCTCTCTCCCCATAACACACCACACACCTCTCTCCCCATAAAACACACCACACACCTCTCCACCATAACTCTCTCTCCACACACACATAACACATCTCTCTCCACACACACATAACACATCTCTCTCCCCATAACACACCACACACCTCTCTCCCCATAACACACCACACACCTCTCTCCCCATAACACACCACACACCTCTCTCCCCATAACACACTACACACCTCTCTCCCCATAACAGACCCCTCTTCACATAACACAAACACATCTCGCCAGGGTACAAACCGTTCTACAAAATGAGCCATCTCAGCTTCTTTCTGTCCCTTTTTTGTCCTCCTCAACCCCGATTGTCTCTCTCGTTTTCAGTCAATGAACAGCATTTTCTCTCACACATCGACCATGACACCCTTTCTTTCCCCACCTCTCAGAGTTTCAATGACTTACTGTGAAGATGTATCGCGACTACTGTATCTGTATTGTACCTCATTGATATCTTGTAAAGCAAGGACCAGACATATTGCGTTAATATATAGCAATATTAGACTGTCAACAGCTCAGTGATTGATACCTTTCTTACCAACACAACCCATGTCATCTCTTAGTATGAGGAACACTTAGAGATACAGATCTAATATTTCAGCCTGATAAAACATCCAGCATTTCACCACAGAGAAGAAACATGTGGAAGCAGCATTATGTGACAGTCTAGGTCCCAGGGGCTTGGCCTCTCAACTACCCATACGGGTTAGTGATTGGTTGACAGTCTAGGTCCCAGGGGCTTGGCCTCTCAGCTACCCATACGGGTTAGTGATTGGTTGACAGTCTAGGTTCCAGGGGCTTGGCCTCTCAGCTACCCATACGGGTTAGTGATTGGTTGACAGTCTAGGTCCCAGGGGCTTGTTTTCAGTTATTCTTCCTCTGAGAGGAAGAAGGGAGGAAGAGGATGAGGAAGGGAGGAGGCACAGGCCATGAAATACAGTGGTAAAGTAAAGAGTGAGAAACAGAAGATACTGGATTGAAACCCATCAGGAGGATACACTGTGAAACAAACGAGACAGTAACACCAGTGTTCCAGCAGTGTATCCACCCTTATGTTATACTAAGTACATGGTGTTTCTATAGCTAGGGCTGACAGTGAGGACTTGTGAAGTACAGAATCAACAACCTCTGCACAATCAAAACAGTGTATTTGTGAGAAGGTGATAAGTTCACAGTTGGCCATTGTTATGATGTAGGCTAAATGCCAGCTGAAAAGTACCAGTGGCCTGGCTTTGGCCCCAAGTGAGAGCGGTCCCGCCGGAGCCATGGCCCAATGAGACACGGGTGCCGGCCCGCATAGATGGAAAGAGAAAAGTCTAAGCCTTTGGGGTAAAACACTGGGGTAAATCCTGTATGGAAATGACCCTCTCTCAGGCCGAGCCTTCCCACCCACCAGGGTCACCCCCCGACCCTTGACCCCGGGCCTATCTGCCTATCTGCTGTGAGACCATGGTTTTAGAAGGCCATTTTGTTCAGGTCTTGGTTAAGGACTGTCTGGTTTAAGAGCCCTGTCATCAGGGCTACTTATCTGATCCATAATGAGCTGATTAGGAGAACTGGGGTTTGTCTAGGTGTGTGTGTGTGTGTGTGTGTGTGTGTGTGTGTGTGTGGTGTGTTGTGTGTGTGTGTGTGTGTGTGTGTGTGTGTGTGTGTGTGTGTGTGATGTGTGTGTGTGTGTGTGTGTGTGTGTGTGTGTGTGTGTGTGTGTGTGTGTGTGTGTGTGTGTGTGTGGTGTGTGTGGTGGGTGTCTGGTGGATGTGTCGTGTGGATGTGTTTTAACTATAGTAAACAAACCAAAATTTGACCACCTGGGGACATTTTGTGGTCCCCACAAGGACAATGCTATTTTCTAGGGGGTTTCATGTTAGGTTAGAATTATTGTTAGGGTTAGAATTAGGTTTAGGGTTAGGAGCTAGGGTTAGGTTTAGGTTTAGGTTAGGTTAGGGAAAATAGATTTTGAATTGGCGCGAATTGTGTGTCCCAACAAGGTCAGCTGTACAAGACTGTTGTGTGTGTGTGTGTGTTGTGTGTGTGTGTGTGTGTGTGTGTGTGTGTGTGTGTGTGTGTGTGTGTGTGTGTGTGTGTGTGTGTGTGGTGTGTGTGTGTGTGTGTGTGTGTGTGTGTGTGTGTGTGTCTGCTTGTGCGTGTGTGTCTGCTGCATAGGGTCAGAGGTGACAGGGTCATGGTGGACGATGGTACTGTTTGTCCCAGCAACCCCACAGTGTCCACACATTCATCTCCTTCATAGTGGTCTGGATGTCCTCCCTCATGTCTTCACTCCCCAGGCCTCTGCCCTAAACTCTGTCTCTACAGATTGAGAGAGATAGAGAGAAATAAACAGAGAGAGAGGGGGACACAATGTAGAGGTTGACAGAGAGAGGTAATGAGAGAGAGAGAGATGAAGAGATGGGAGAACCTAAACACAGAGAGAGAGGAGAAGAGAGAGAGAGATGAGAGAGAGAGAGGAGAGAGAGAGGAGAGAGAGAGAGAGAGAGAGAGAGAGGAGAGAGAGAGAGAGAGAGAGAGAGAGAGAGAGAGAGAGAGAGAGAGGAGAGAGAATGGAGATGTTTGACCGTGAGAGCTCCTTCAACTAGACTCAGCTCAGTGTTGTGGTTGGCTGAACTCAAACCAGAACTGAGGCCTGTGCCTCTCCCAAAGGAGCCTGATTTATTTTCTCCAGAGCCTGTGCTCTCCCAAAGGAGGCTATTTATTTTCTCCAGAGCCTGTGGCTCTCTCAAAGGAGGCCTGATTATTTTCTCCAGAGCTGTGGCTTCTCTCAAAGGAGGCCAGATTTTACAGCCTCTCTCTCCTTCTCCTGGGCCCACTGAGGAGCTGGGCTGGCAATGTGTGGAGGGAAGGGGGGGGGGGGGTGCAGGGTCTGTATGACGCACAGTAGAGAACATGTTTCCCTCAGATTACACAGATCCACGAAGAATTAGAAAACAAACCAAAATGTTGATAAACTCCCATACCTACTGGTGAAATACCACAGTGTGCCATCAACAGCAGCAAGATTGTGACCTGTTGCCACAAGAAAAGGGCAACCAGTGAAGAACAACACCATTGTAAATACAACCCATATTTATGTTTATTTATTTTCCACTTTGTACTTGAACTATTTGCAGATAATATGACATTTGAAATGTCTTTATTCTTTTGGAACTTTTGTGAGAATGTGTACTGTTAATTGTTATTGTTTATTTTATTACTTTTGTTTATTATCTAGTTCTCTTGCTTTAGGTGTGTAAACATATGTTTCTCATGCCAATAAGCCTTAAATTGATTTGAGAGAGAGAGGGGAGGAATCGATGAGAGAGAGAGAGAGAGAGAGAGAGAGAGAGAGAGAGAGAGAGAGAGAGAGAGAGAGAGAGAGAGAGAGAGAGAACTGATAACTAGGTTAACCTTTTCTTCCTTGGATAGAGACCTAGAGACGGTTCCCTTCTCAAACTCCTGAGAAAGAGACAGACGGAGCACAAGTGTTCCCTGCTGGACAGAGACCGTACTACAGCCTCACTTATTTAAATCGTCATAGGTACTGGGGGAAAATCTCATTTCCTTAATTCCTTGATTCCGCATATCCTCTCTCCTTGCCTCCTTCTCAAAACACATTGATTGAGAAGTTCAGAGGGGCGGGACCTCTGAAGTTCTCATCCAATGAGTTTTGATAAGGACACGAGGCACGAGGACGCAAGGAATCAAGAAAACGCAATTGAGATTCTCCCCGGGTTGTAAGAGTCTGGCAACGCTCTGCCTGGTTTTACACTGACAAGCAGATGATGACTGTGACCCAAAGCACACAGAGTAATGTGTTCTCAGTGAAAGCATGTGGCTCCTTTTGTATAAAGATCTAAAGTGTATTGAGACCAATGTGAAATGCACTTTAGAATAATCAGTACTTGCAGTTCAAAATAATATTCAATTTTATCTTCCTATCGTTCGCAATTCTAATAGAGAAAAGGGAATGTAAATTTTGCCTCTTTTATTTATGGTAACTTATCAATTCCATGATGAGGAAACATGTTGCTGTTTTCTTTGTCAGTATGAATATGCAGATAAAGTGTATCTCTCCGCAGGCCTGCTCCTGCCCATGTCAAACCCATCCCAGTTCTCTGTAGCCTACACAGGTGTGTGGAATGTGGAATCTCTATGGTCCAGAGAGATGTATGGTCGGATGCTTCCCCCTGACCCGTATACATCCCCTGACCTCTGACCTCTCTACCTTCCTCCTGGTCTCAATGACTGACGATGCTACTGGGGAGTCAGGGGTCTGGTGATCAGTGGTATGGGCCCAGTCCTCTCTCCTTTCACCCGGGCTCTGCTATGGCCCATTTCAATCCATACACACACATGCACGCAGGCACGAGTGTGCTCGCACTCACAAACACACACCCTTCAGTTGGTTGGGCAGCCGTCTTCCAGATGTATACGTGGTACTTTAAGGATGTTTTGGATCCCCTGGTGGTGGTGGTGGTGGTGGTGGTGGTGTGTGTGTGTGTGTGTGTGCGTGTGTGTGTGTGTCGCAGCTACCTGACCAATCAATCTGTCTGCATTAGTGTGTATGTACAGTATGTGTTACAGTGATCTGTTCACCTCAGTCCCCTCTCATCCCCTCCCCTCCTCTTCTCTCCTCTCATATTTTCCCCCCCTCTCTCTTTCTTCCCTCTTCCCTCCCTCCTCTCTCCCCTTCTCATCCCCTCCCCTCCTCTCAGCTATCTCTCGTCTCCACCTTCTTTGCCTCTCCCATCCTTGCCTATCCTCTCCTCTCCCATATCCCCTTCCTTCTCTTCTTCTTGCCTCTCTGCTTCTTCTCTCCTCCCCAATCTCTTTCATACATCAAGCTCTGCTCTCCTCTCTTTCCTCTTGTCCCTCCTTCTATCATCCCTCTATCTCTCTAGCAGTCTCCTCTCCTCTCCCCTCCGTCTCCTCATTCCTCCCCTCTGGGTTTGGAGGCACCGGCACGTCTGTTACCCGATAACCCAGAGCCGAGTGTTGTGCTGAATAAGTTTTTGTGACGAAATCCCTGCTAGCGGAGAGACATGGAAGGTGGTGTGTGTGTGGTGGTGTGTTTGGTGTGTGGTGGTGGTGTTGTGTGTGTGTGTGTGTTGGGTGTGGTGTTTGTGTGTGTGTGTGTGTGTGTGTGTGTGTGTGTGGTGTGTGTGGTGGGGTGGTGTGATGTGTGTGTGCGCGTGCTGTGACCACCCTGCTCACCTCTATATCACACCAGGCTGACACATGAGTTAGTCACAGCTGCTGTGGAAAATATGGACTCAAATCCCTATGACTTCTGATGTATATGTCATGCACACATGAATAAGGAATAAGACAAATAAGATGAGGTGCAACATTAGAGACATTAGATGAAAATGATGCAAAGTTTTACTCATGTACTGTTTGTCAGACAGAGAACTACCTGAATGACGGTGATGAGGGGTCATGCAGGGGTCATGCAGTCAAATTAAATGTTATCAGGAAATAACTATTGTTGTTATGTTTGTTTGTCCGTCAGTTTATCACATGTATATGGTTTCCTCAACTTCCCTCAAAAAACGTTTATTATATTTTGGCGGACCCTAGTGGTAAGTTCCATGTTCATTCAGTTTACAGCAGGGGGCAGTATGCATCTTAAACTGTGAAGTGACAGAGCAATCTATGGTCTAGCTAGCACAATGGCCACCAACCAACCGATCTTCAAGCCAACCGATCTTCCAACCGATCTTCAAGCCATTCCTAGTCGATCACCAAATTTAACGATAAAGGCATAAAGCCTTGCGCTCCTTTTTTTTTCGTGTCGCCTGTATGTGCGCGTGATTCAGAAGCCCTGCGCACCGGGTAGACAAGGGGTTCCCATTTAAAACCATGTAATTTGTCTGAAAAGACCAACTCCGGACCGGGAGATCTGTGGCTAAATCGAGTTCGCCTACTGCGCTGGCCAATCGGATAGCGCAAATCCCCCTGGCCTACATACAGCTTCCATGACCCCGGCCATAGCAAAGTTTGACAGGCTACTAGCCTAGCAGAGGGGACACAGTCTTCCACCCGATGGCGAAACTCGAGTCGCACAAATTAATGTTGTTCCTATTGTAACCGGTGTGAAATGGCGAGGGACGGAAGCTACACTGTTAAACTATGACCAGAGAAAGTGAAATACTCGATATTAAAATAGACACGACAAGCTGCTGCTAATAATAAAAACGCAGGGCTATCGATACACTTGGCTACTCATTCATTGCAGCGAGAGTGGAAGTAGAGAGAATCGCTTTTTATTTTTTGTAATAGTGTTGAATAAAAACAGTGTTGACCGTGCTCAATAAAACGTAAACATGAACTCAGTCATAAAAACCGCAGCTCTTTGCTGCATTCTTTGACAGTCTCTCTCTAAAAGTTATGAAATCTCACCTATCATTCTCACAGGGGGAAAGCAAGGAGAGAGCAGGGACCTTGAAAGGCGACCCTCTGCTGCGCTCTCCCTCCCTCCACTGAGACGAATGCCGTGTTCAAGACAACTGGGAACTCTGAAAAAACGAGATCCAACTGGGGAAAATCGTTTTGAACGGTCATCCAACTCGAAAATCTGCGATTTTCTAGAGCTCCGTCTTCCCAACCTGAAGTTCTCCAATGTCATTATTTGACCTCATTTTTTCAGAGTTCCCAGTTGTCTTGAAAGCACCATGGCCATCATATGCGTGTACCGTCAGTCCAGTAAAATAAAAAAGCTAATTATTTGCAAATTATTTCAATTTATGCTCAGCTACACCAGCTGATCTATTTTGTTATCAAAGCTCAAGTTTTGAAATATATTATGGTCTGAGAAGAACAATATTGTCAGGCCAGGCATATAGCCAATATGCTGTGATAATTAGGCCTACTGCACAAACAAACCTCATTCCTACAGAACAGTTTTTATTAGGTTCATGTTACATTTTTAAAGTCATGTTAAAAAAATTCTGAGCGGTAGATCTCTGCTTGCTTTTTGACCCCGGAAGTGATATTGACTCAGAGAAGGTTGGTGACCACTGATTCAGAAGAAGCCCCACATCCTACACCCCTGCACTGCCCCAGATACATACTCATCAAGACAAATACGAACTTGAGATACTAATGCATAACTCACATTTCTGCACAAATCTCCAGATTTCCATCAGCACAATAATTATACAAGAAAGGTTTGAAGATTGGTTTGAGCCTCAAGAGGGAACCTCAAGGAACTCAAGCCAGTATTGCCTCACATGCACCAGAGCCATGTAATTAGATAAAGTATTTAGATAAATATATGACACAATAAATACAGGTAAATATCTAATCTGACACAATATAATCTAACAGTAGAATCTAACATTATAATCACACAGTAGAATCTCACAGTAGAATCTAACGGTAGAATCTCAATGTTAGAACATTACATTAGCAATCTCACAGAAATCAACTCAAGGTCAGAATCCCAACGCTTATCCACATCCTCATAAACAGATAAGAATACACAGTCTACTTATATCCCTTATCGAGAATCCACAGCTTTAAAATCTAACGAAAATCCTAACTGTAGTATATTTGACCTAATCACCTAAACTAACGGTCATAAATCCTTCAGATAGAACATTCTCAACAGTCTAGACTCTAACAGGGTATCACCACCATCTACCACACATCTCATCCAATCAATTCACACTACATACCCAAGACGCCCCAGTCACCCCCTCACGCCGACTCAAATCATACAGTAAATCTCACAAGTAGAACGCAACACATACACAATCCGTATCGAGAATCCCCTCCACGTAGATAAAACCACTGCAATCTACGACTAAGTCCTTCACATTCTCCTTGACCTACACATCCCAAATGTAGAATCATACAGTAGAATCTCCAACTACAGACTCTAACAGCTCCAGAAACTCTAACGTAACATCATGCACCATACACACAGATTATAAACCTATACTCCACAAACCACTCTACGTCGAATCTACCTCACAAGTAGAACATCTAACCAGTCTAAACTAAACTGAAATCATACAATATCATACAGTACACATTCACACACGCTTGTCTTCTCAACAGTATATAAACATACACCTCTCCTTATCAAATCGCTCCTAGAATCATACAAGCTTCGTAAACATGCCCTCTTCCAACAGAGATACACCCCCTCAACAACACCACACGAACAATCAACCAGTAAATCAATTTACATAGAAATCTCAACCGTACGAATCTAACGTAGACGATCTAACGCTAAACAAATACTACCAAAAATCACAGTAAATTTCCAGCAAGGGAAACAACAGTAGAATACAACAAATAACCTCGCTTATCAGTAAATCTCACAGTAAATCCGTCATTAGAATCTGACAGTAACTCACATAGAACTCACGCTGCTCACATCCTACACCCCATCAACCCTACCCCCTCTTCACACCACCATCTGATAGAGATACGCATCACACCCAAGCAATATATTTCCGTTCTCGTACGTACTCTCTATCCCTACTTACACAAGTAGAATCTGACAGTAGAATCCCACAAGAGCATTATACCCACACACAGATCAAATAACACGAACCTCCTGTTCTAACTTACAATCTACAGTAGGAATCCAGAGACTAAAATACCCCCTCGATCTTAACACATACTTCTCTTCCAAGTATCAAGCCTGCGTGAACAGTACGTGAAATCTCACAGTAAATACCTCCTCCACGTATTAACGTCTCCACCTTATACAAGAATCCTTCAGTCGAATCCCTCACAGTATAATCTCACAGAGACTGTGCCTAGTGTTAACCTTGGCTAAAATGACTACACACACACACACCAACACACAACACACACACACACACACACACACACACACACACACACACACACACACACACACACACACACACACACACACACACACACACATAAACACACAGATGTATTTGCTGTTTGGAAAGATTGCTTCACAAGAGCAATCACCAATCCATGCCTTCTCCCCCATACACCATGGATTGAGTGTGTTTTCCTATTAAAAACCTCTACTGCACACTGTTTTCCCCTCCTCTCTCCTCTCCTCTGCCAGTGTCTTAAGTCATCACTGTGCTCCCTCCAACCCACCAACCTTACAACCCCTACCCTCGAACCCCCCAACCCCCAACCTTACAACCCTACAAACCTACAACCCTACAACCTCCCAACCTTCCATCCCCACTCCCTCCAACCTTCCATCCCTCCATCCCTCCCTACACCTACAACCTACAACCTCAACCCTACAAACCTCCATCCTCCATCCCTCCAACCTTACAACCTACAACCCTACAACCCTCCAACCCTACAACCCTCCACCCTCCAACCTCCATCCCTCCATCCCTTCCAACCTTCATCCCTCCAACCTTACAACCCTACAACCACAACCCTACACCATCCATCCCTCCAACCTACAACCCTACAACCCTACAACCCTACACCCTACAACCCTCCATCACCTCCACCCTGCAACCCTCCATCCCTCCAACCTTCCATCCCTCCCCTCCAACCTTACAACCCTACAACCCTACAACCTCCATCCCTCCAACCTTACAACCCTACCACCCTACAACCCTCCAACCCTACAACCCTCAACCTCTCCATCCCTCTCCTCCTCAACTACAACCCTAAACCTCAACCCTACAAACCCTACAACCCTACAACCAACAACCCTACAACACCCTACGAACCCTACAACCCTACAACCCTACAACCCCCTACAACCCACAACCCTCCAACCTTACTCCAACAACCTACAACCCTACAACCCAAACGCCCTACACCCTACACCCTACAACCCTCGAACCCTACAACCCTACAACCCTCCAACCTTACATCCCTACAACCCTACAACCCTACAACCCTCAACCCACCAACCAAAGCGCATATCATACCGTGACAATCGGGAGGGTTCCTCTTTTTTTCATGGAACGTAATAATTCCATGTAATTTAACAGAATTGAACAGAACAGTGAACTGTGCACAAGCTCCATTTGATGAATGAAAAGAGACATCCGTGTAATGACATGTGATTGTCATTGGATCTACACTGTTGTAGCCTGAATGAATTGATGTGTCTTGCTGACAAAAGCATATTTTTTGTAGAAAATAAAGTCAGGACTTCTGAAAAGGAACTGAGATACGGGACTGTCCAGGGATGACAAGTGCAGCCACATGGAATTTGTAGTTTTTTAACCATGAAACAGGTGTGGTTGTTCCTTTCATTTTGAATCATATTTTATCTAACCCCTTTAAACATTGTGTGTTTGAGTTACTTCTGTTCCACCATTGAATTCATATATTTCTTCTGCATCCGTTGTTACCAAGCAACAGTCTGTGAGATTAACAGGGGCTGAGATAGAGCAGTGTTTATGAAACAAGGGCGGATCCCAAATGGGCCGGGTCTTTTTACAAAAATGTCAGTAGAGTCTGAATGGTTTGAGCTACAAACTACTAAAAGCTATCTACAAAAGGCCAAGACTCTCACGAACCCACACACATAACATGTTTTTCCTTATAATGCTCACAAGCTACAACCGAGTCGTTAGAAGGTAAGGGGTTCTTCTACATAGATCAAAGGAAATCCCAGGACATAGTGTCTATAATACTGTAAGGGGTTCTTCTACATAGATCAAAGGAAATCCCAGGACATAGTGTCTATAACACTGTAAGGGGTTCTTCTACATAGATAATAGGAAATCCCAGGACATAGTGTCTATAACACTCGTACAGGGGCTTCTTCTACATAGACTAATAGTGATAATCCCAGGACATAGTGTCTATAACACTGTAAGGGGTTCTTCTACATAGATAATAGGAAATCCCAGGACATAGTGTCTATGATACTGTAAGGGGTTATTCTACATAGATAATATGTAAAGGGGTGCGTAACTGGTGGCAGGGAAGTCAGACAGCAGGAGAGCAGAACTAGGTAAAAGCCGGAGCAGTCTAATTAATTGCAAAACCAACGGCATAAAGAATAACAAAACAAGTGCACAAGCACTTACAACAAACAATTCAGCACAATGACATGGAGGGAACAGAGGGTTAAATACACAACAATTAATGAGGGAAATCAAAACCAGGTATGTAGAAAAACAAGACAAAACAAATGGAAAATGAAAAGTAGATTGACGATGGCTAGAAGACCGGTGACGCAGACCGCCGAACGTCGCCCAAACAAGGAGAGGAACCGACTTCGGTGGAAGTCGTGACAGTACCTCCCCCTTGACGCGCGGCTACAACAGCGCGCCGACACCGGCCTCGGGGACGACCCGGAGAGCGAGGTGCAGGGCGATCCGGACGGAGACGGTGGAACTCCCGCAGCATTGAAGGGTCCAACACGTCCTCCACCGGAACCCAGCATCTCTCCTCCAGACCGTACCCCTCCCAGTCCACGAGGTACTGAAGGCCCCTCGCCCGATGCCTCGAATCCAGTATGGATCAAACGGAGTATGCCGGGGCCCCCTCGATGTCCAGAGGGGGCGGCGGAACCTCCCACCGGCCTGAGGAGAGACACATGGAACGAGGGGTTAATATGGTAATCGGGGGAAAGCTGTAACCTGTAACTCACCTCGTTCAGCAGCCTCAGGACTTTAAATAGCCCCACAAAACGCGAACCCAACTTCCAGCAGGGCAGGTTTCGGGTCGAGATTCAGACCCGGTCCCCCGGTGTGAACACCGGAGCCTCACTGAGGTGACAGTCTGCGCTGGCTTTCTGGTGCAGCACGGCGTGCTGTAGGTGAACATGAGTGGCGTCCCATGTCTCCTCTGTGCGCTGGAACCAGTCGTCCACCGCAGGAGCCTCGGTCTGACTCTGATGCCAAGGAGCCAGAACCGGCTGATACCCCAGTACGCACTGGAAGGGGGAGAGGTTAGTGGAGGAGTGGCGGAGCGAGTTCTGGTCCATCTCTGCCCAGGGCACAAACGCCGCCCACTCCCCCGGCCGGTCCTGGCAATAAGACCTCAGAAACCTACTCACATCCTGGTTAACTCTCTCCACATGCCCGTTACTCTCGGGGTGAAAACCCGTGGTAAGGCTGATCGAGACCCCCAGACGTTCCATGAACGCCCTCCAGACCCTCGAAGTGAACTGGGGACCCCGATCAGACACTATATCCTCAGGCACCCCGTAGTGCCGGAAGACGTGTGTAAACAAGGCCTCCACAGTCTGTAGGGCCGTAGGGAGACCGGGAAGAGGGAAGAGACGGCAGGACTTAGAAAACGGTCCACAACGACCAGGATCGTGGTATTACCCTGTGAGGGAGGAAGATCAGTAAGGAAATCCACCGACAGGTGCGACCAAGGCCGTTGTGGAACAGGTAAGGGGTGTAGCTTACCTCTGGACAGGTGCCTAGGAACCTTACACTGGGCGCACACCGAGCAGGAGGAAACATAAACCCTCACGTCCTTAGCCAAAGTGGGCCACCAGTACTTCCCACTAAGACAGCGCACCGTCCGACCGATGCCTGGATGACCAGAGGAGGGTGACGTGTGGGCCCAATAGATCAGCCGGTCACGGACAGCAGAAGGAATGTACAGACGCCCAGTGGGACACTGGAGGGGAGTGGGCTCTGCACGTAGCACCTGCTCAATGTCCGCGTCCAGTTCCCACACTACCGGCGCCACCAGGCAGGAGGCCGGGAGTATGGGGGTGGGATCCATGGGCTGCTCCTCTGTGTCATACAGCTGGGACAGTGCGTCTGCCTTGGCGTTCTGGGAACCTGGTCTGTAAGAAAGGGTGAAAACAAAACGGGTGAAAAACATGGCCCACCTTGCCTGGCGAGGGTTCAGTCTCCTCGCCGCCGGATGTACTCCAGGTTGCGGTGGTCAGTCCAGATGAAGACAGGGTGTTTAGCCCCCTCAAGCCAATGTCTCCACGCCTTCAAAGCCTTGACGACAGCCAACAGCTCCCGGTCCCCCACGTCATAGTTTCGCTCCGCCGGGCTGAGCTTCCTCGAGAAGAAGGCACAGGGGTGGAGCTTTGGTGGCGTGCCCGAGCGCTGAAAGAGCATGGCACCTATCCCAGCCTCGGGCGCGTCCACCTCCACTATGAACACCAAGAGGGATCCGGATGAGCCAGCACGGGAGCCGAGGTAAACAGAGCCCTCAGGTGACCAAAAGCCCTGTCCGCCTCAGCCGACCACTGCAAACATACCGGTCCCCCCTTCAGCAGTGAGGTAATGGGAGCCGCTACCTGACCAAAACCCCGGATACACCTCCAGTAGTAATTGGCAAACCATAGAAACCGCTGCACCTCCTTTACCGTGGTGGGAGTCGGCCATTTACGCACTGCTGAAATGCGGTCACTCTCCATCTCCACCCCTGAGGTAGAAATGCGGTACCCTAGGAAGGAGACGGACTGTTGGAAGAACAGGCATTTCTCAGCCTTGACGTACAGGTCATGCTCCAACAGACGACCAAGCACCCTGCGCACCAGAGACACATGCTCGGCGTGTGTAGCGGAGTATATCAGAATGTCATCAATATACACCACTACATCCTGCCCGTGCAGGTCCCTGAAAATCTTGTCTACAAAGGCTTGGAAGACTGATGGAGCATTCATCAACCCGTACGGCATGACGAGGTACTCATAATGCCCTGAGGTAGAACTAAAAGCCATCTTCCACTCGTCTCCCTCCCGGGAAACGCACCAGGTTGTAAGAACTCCTGAGATCTAGTTTGGTGAAGAAGCGCGCCCCGTGCATTGACTTAATCGCTGTGGCTATGAGAGGCAGCGGGTAACTGTACCTCACAGTGATCTGGTTTAGACCTCGATACTCAATACACAGGTGCAGACCTCCCTCCTTCTTCTTCACAAAAAATAAACTCGAGGAGGCGGGTGAAGTGGAGGACCGAATGTACCCCTGACGCAGGGATTCAGAGACATATGTTTCCATAGCCTCCGTCTCCGCTGGTGACAGGGGATACACGTGACTCCGGGGAAGTGCTGCGTCTACCGGGAGATTTGTCCCACAATCCCCCCGTCGATGGGGTGGTAATTGAGTCGCCTTCTTTTTGGAGAAGGCGAGAGCCAAATCGGCATATTCAGGGGGGATGCGCACGGTGGAAACCTGGTCTGGACTTTCCACCATACTGGCACCAACGGAAACCCCTAAACATCTCCCCGAGCACTCTCGCGACCACCCCGTGAGAGCCCTCTGTTGCCACGAAACAGTGGGGTCATGACAGGCTAACCAGGGTAGGCCTAGCACCACGGGAAACGCAGGAGAGTCAATAAGAAAGAGACTGATTCTCTCCTTGTGATCCCCCTGCGTCACCATGCCTAGGGGAGCGGTGGCCTCCCTAATCAACCCTGACCCTAATGGTCGACTGTCTAAGGCGTGAACGGGGAAGGGCACAGCCACGGGAACAATGGGGATCCCTAAACTATTGGCGAACGATCTGTCTACAAAATTCCCAGCCGCGCCTGAATCGACGAGCGCCTTATGCTGTGAATGCGGGGAAAATTCAGGAAAAGTGACATATAAAAACATGTGTGCAACAGAGGGCTCTGGGTGAGAATGGTGCCGGCTCACCTGGGGTGACACTAGAGTGCCCTGCCTGCTGCCTCGATCCCCAGAGGAACCAACCCGGCACCGACCAGCAGTGTGACTTCTGTGGCCACAGATGGTGCACGAGACGGAACCTCCTCCGGTCTCCCTGAGCGCAGCACCTCCCAGCTCCATGGGCATTGGAGCGGTGGTGCTGGGGGATGGAACCGACAGACCCCGCTCTGGACGTCCGCGGGTAACCGGCAGGTTATCCAACCGAGTGGACAGGTCCACCAGCTGGTGGAAGGTGAGGGTGGTGTCCCTGCAGGCCAACTCCCGACGGACGTCCTCGCGCAAACTGCAGCGATAGTGGTCGATCAGGGCCCTGTCACTCCATCCCGCGCCGGCGGCCAGGGTCCGAAAGTCCATGGCGAACTCCTGGACGCTCCTCATCCCCTGCCTCAGATGGTAGAGACGTTCACCCACCGCTCTACCCTCGGGCGGGTGGTCGAAGACTGCCCGGAAACGACGGGTGAAATCCTCGAAATGGTCCAGCACCGCGTCTCCTTCTCCCCACACGGCGTTGGCCCACTCCAGGGCTTTCCCTGAGAGACACGAGACGAGGGCGGACACCCTTTCATGGCCCGAAGGAGCCGGGTGGACGGTTGCCAGGTAGACATCTAGCTGGAAGAGGAAACCCTGGCAGCGTGCAGCCGTCCCGTCGTACTCCCGGGGAAGGGCGAGACGAATCCCACTGGGACCGGGTGAAGAGGAGGCGAGTAGTGGAGGCCCTGGTTGTGCTGGTGGAGACGCTGGAGGAACTCCCTGTCTCTCCTAGCGATCCATGGTTTGGACGACGTTTGGCGCCGAGATGGTGGATTATCGCCGCTTGCTCCTGGACGTGCTCCTCGACCCCTATACCAGGGGCACCTGCTCCTGCTGACTCCATATGTTCGGTGCGAAATTCTGTAAAGGGGTGCGTAACTGGTGGCAGGGAAGTCAGACGCAGGAGAGCAGAACTAGGTAATAACCATAGCAGTTTAATCGCAAAACCAACGGCATAAAGAATAACAAAACATGGGTACAAAACCCGTCGCGCACCAGTCAACATGTGCACAAGCACTTACAACAAACAATTCCGCACAAGGACATGGGGGGAACAGAGGGTTAAATACACAACAATTAATGAGGGAAATGAAAACCAGATGTGTAGGAAAACAAGACAAAACAAATGGAAAATGAAAAGTGGATCGACGATGGCTAGAAGACCGGTGACGCCGACTGCCGAACGTCGCCCGAACAAGGAGAGGAACCGACTTCAGTGGAAGTCGTGACATCATAGGAATACCCAGGACATAGTGTCTATAATACTGTAAGGGGTTATTCTACATAGACCATAGAAAATCCCAGGACATAGTGTCTATGATACTGTAATAATCTCATATAGTTCCTTTCACAATCTCCACAATTCACTCAGTTGTCACTGACTAGTTGAATATTCATTTCCCAGTTAACAATTTCTGTACTTACAGAATTCATATAAATTCATTATCAGGTTTTTGCTTTTGGTGGTTATAATTTTATTTACATAAAATAGGTTCCCCTTCCAGCTCTTTCAACCCTACAACCCTTCAACCCTTCAACCCTATAACCCTTCAACACTATAACCCTTCAACCCTTCAACCCTTCAACCCTACAACCCTTCAAACCTACAACCTTTCAACCCTACAACCATACAACACTTAAACCCTACAACCCTTCAACCCTTCAACCCTTCAACCCTACAACCCTATAACCCTACAACCCTTCAACCCTACAACCCTTCAAGCCTACAACCCTTCATCCCTACAACCCTTCAACCTTAGAACTCTAGGAGGGGAGAGTGAGGGAGTGTGTGAGTGTTGTTTTTTACAAGCCGGACCTGGCTCTCAGGTTCCCTGTCCCATGGAAGTAGAGAAGACATGAAGGACCTTCCTTCCTCTGATAACAACAAAAGACAGTTTGGTGTCACACACAGCCATTTGCTGAGGTTATCTGTGACCTCCATCTAGTCTCTGTATCTATCAGATCATGTCTCAAGCAGCAGCTATCCAACAGGGATACCACTATCTGTTGGCCAACAGGATCTTATCATCTGCAGCACTCTCTCTCCTTCTCTATCTCTCCATCCCTGTCTCTCTCTAGATCTCTCTCTCTGTTTCTCTCTCTCTCTCTGTCTCACTCCTTCTCACCTTCTCTTTCTCTCTTTATCCCTGTCAAATCAATTCAAAGTGGCTTCATTGGCATGGAAAACGTGTTTACATTGCCAAAGTGAGTGAAAAAAACAAAACATAACAACCTCGACAAAAACCAACAAAGAGAATTAAACAAAGCAAAAAACAACCAGACATTAACAGTGACATCACACACACAGCTTCAAGAGAACAACAACGTTTCACATATTATATTATTAGCTGTTAAAAATGTATAGCATTTCAAATTTTACAAAAGCTTTGTACAGTGTTGTGGCAATGTGCAGATAGTACTGTAGAATGTCTCTCTCTCTCTGTCTATCTCTGTTTCTCTCTCTCCATCTCTCTCTCTCTTTCTTTCTCCATCTCGCTCTGAGTCCTGACACCTGGTCAGTAGTGCAACAGCCAGGGTTACAGCTAGCATCAGCCTGAGGAGAGGAGAGGCTGGATGGAGTGACTTCATACTGTACTGTAGTGGTTGGTTGTCTATCTCATACTTTCTGTTGTTCAACCACTTTTAAAGGCCATCAGAGTATCATGTGACATGGCCACATATGCTGCTTGCAACCACCCTACTCATCTATCCTCACTTTTCTCGCTGTTCCTTTACAAAAAGTACGCTCACTCACCCACCCACTCGCACACCCAGACACCCACCCACCCACGACACCCACCCACCCACACACCACCAACCAAAACACACCATCCACACCCACCCGCTCACACACCCAGACAATCACCCACCCACCCCACCCACCGCACCCCACCCACCCACCCACCAATCAACCCCCCACACCACAACCTAACACACACACACTAACACAACACTCTCTCTAGTCTCTTTTACTCTCTCTTCTCTCCCTTTCTCTCCTCTTTCATTTCCCTCCTCACTTCCCCCTCTACCCCATTCTCTCTCCCCCCATTTCTCTCTGTCTGTTCTCCCTCTTTCCATTCTTTTCTTGTCGTTGAATTTTCCCTGTGTATTTGCCCAATGTAAACAGATTGTGTATGGACAAATCTCGTCTATCGCAGTGCTCTGCGCTGCTTGAACACACACACACCAAACACACAGTCTGTTTGACTGAGTGAAACACCATAGTTGATTGAGATTCTCCTAGTGGCTGCCATCCGATGTGCTGCAAGTGGACGATTTTTCACTCACCTCCTTCAATCTGTTTGCATCAGCAAAAACAACACCATGATTTGGTTTGGTGCACCAGAGGGAGAATAAGGAGAATACCCCACTACAATATGTAGATTAGTTCCTTCTTTTACAATTTCATTCTTGGAATTATAAAGGACTAGAAGTTACAGTAGATGAATAAAAATGGTTTTAATTTTATGATATGTGACGGTATGTGAATTAAACCACATTCTTGTCATTGCTAGCGCCACACTTAAACCAACTGAGTTCCTACAGGACTGATACTGTAGACGTCTTGTTCTGTATCAGCCCCAGTGTCTGTTTGTCTGTCTGTCTGTCTGTGGCTTGATGACAGCATGCTGTGAATGTGGCTAATTTCACAGATCTACTGTCTGTCTGTGGCTTGATGACAGCATGCTGTGAACGTGGCTATTTTCACAGATTATGTCTGTCTGTCAGTGGCTTGATGACAGCATGCTGTGAACGTGGCTAATTTCACAGATTCTATCTGTCTGTCTGTGGCTTGATGACAGCATGCTGTGAACGTGGCTATTTTCACAGATTATGTCTGTCTGTCAGTGCTTGATGACAGCATGCTGTGAATGTGGCTAATTTCACAGATTCTATCTGTCTGTCTGTGGCTTGATGACAGCATGCTGTGAACGTGGCTATTTTCACAGATTATGTCTGTCTGTCTGTCTGTGGCTGATGACAGCATGCTGTGAACGTGGCTATTTTCACAGATTATGTCTGTTTGTCTGTCTGTCTGTGGCTTGATGACAGCATGCTGTGAACGTGGAAAGTTTCACAGATTATGTCTGTCTGCTGTCTGTCTGTGGCTTGATGACAGCATGCTGTGAACGTGGAAAGTTTCACAGATTATGTCGTCTGTCTGTCTGTCTGTGCTTGATGACAGCATGCTGTGAACGTGGCTACTTTCACAGAGTCAGGCAGGATAGAACACTACTCAACAATTGTGGCCAGTGGTCCTGGATCAGCTGTGGATGGTTGAGAGGTAGACACACACACACCACACACACACACACACACACACACACACACACACACACAACACACCACACACACACACACACACACACACACACACACACACACACCACACACACACACACACCACACACACACACACACACACAGCAACAGGTCAGCGCGGACCCGCGGCAACCAGAGTGTAAACGTGTTGGCTGCATGGTCAGTCCTCCTCACATAGAGAATCCACAAGATAAGCATCTTTCTTTATACTGCAATTATCAAGAACGCAGTACGAGAATGCATACTGTAGTCACACAAACAAGCACACACGCACATACACAAACAAACACACACACACACACATACATATACACAAACACCCAATTAAATTGAAGCCTCTCATGAAATTTGTGTTTTTTTAACATACAGTAGATACACAGCCCAGTGATTTAAAGAGTTCACCAGAGATCACCAGAGATCACCAGAGTTCACCAGAGATGACCAGAGATGACCAGAGATGACCAGAGATGACCAGAGATGACCAGAGATCACCAGAGATCACCAGAGATGACATGAGATCACCAGAGATGACCAGAGACAACATGAGATCACCAGAGATGACCAGAGATGACCAGAGATCACCAGAGATCACCAGAGATGACCAGAGACAACATGAGATCACCAGAGATGACCAGAGATGACCAGAGATCACCAGAGATCACCAGAGATGACCAGAGATCACCAGAGACAACATGAGATCACCAGAGATCACCAGAGATCACCAGAGATCACCAGAGATGACCAGAGACAACATGAGATCACCAGAGATGACCAGAGATCACCAGAGATCACCAGAGTTCACCAGAGTTCACCAGGCTGGTGGAAAGAGGAGTAGATTATGAACATGTAAACACTCACTTTAGGCCCTGTTACAAATGAGCAATATTGAATCATGAGATGTGGATATTAAATACACACAGTTGAAGTTGGAAGTTTACATACACTTAGGTTGGAGTCATTAAAACGCGTTTTTCAACCTCTCCACAAATTCCTTGTTAACAAACTATAGTTTTGGCAAGTCAGTTAGGACATCTACTTTGTGCATGACACAAGTAATTTGTCTAACAATTGTTTACAGACAGATTATTTCACTTATAATCCACTGTATCACAAATCCAGTGGGTCAGAAGTTTACATACACTAAGTTGACTGTGCCTTTAAACAGCTTGGAAATTTCCAGAAAATGATGTCATGGCTTTAGAAGCTTCTGATAGGCTAATTGACATAATTTGAGTCAATTGGAGGTGTACCTGTGGATGTATTTCAAGGCCTACCTTCAAATTCAGTGCCTCTTTGCTTGACATCATGGGAAAATCTAAAGAAATTAGCCAAGACCTCAGAAAAAAATGGGTATACCTCCACAAGTCTGGTTCATCCTTGGGAGCAATTTCCAAACGCCTGATGGTACCAAGTTCATCTGTACAAACAATAGTACGCAAGTTTAAACACAATGGGACCACGCAGCTGTCATACCACTCAGGAAGGAGACGCGTTCTGTCTCCTAGAGATGAACGTACATTGGTGCGAAAAGTGCAAATCAATCCCAGAACAACAGCAAAGGACCTTGTGAAGATAATGGAGGAAACAGGTACAAAGGTATCTATATCCACAGTGAAACGAGTCCTATATCGACATAACCTGAAAGGCCGCTCAGCAAGGAAGAAGCCACTGCTCCAAAACCGCCATAAAAAAGACAGACTAGGGTTTGCAACTGCACATGGGTGTCACGACTTCTGCCGAAGTCGTTGCCTCTCCTTGTTCGGGCGGTGTCACCGGCCTTCTAGCCATCATCGATCCATTTTTCATTTTCCATTGGTTTTGTCTTGTCTTCCCCCACACCTGTTTCCATCCCATTCATTACCTATTGTGTATTTAACCCTCTGTTTCCCCTCATGTGTTTGTCAGAGATTGTTTTATGTCAAGTATTGTTTTCTTGTTGTATAGGTGTGCGACGGGTCCTCGTACCCATGTTTATTTGATATATGTATATTTTCGTGCTTGGAGCATATCGAGTGGACATTTAGTAAAAGTCTACATTTACACTCCGTCTAACTCTCCTGCGTCTGACTTCCATGCCACCTATACACACTACTATGACAATGGGGACAAAGATCGTA
>NW_019942793.1:96540-115596 GCF_002910315.2 Salvelinus sp. IW2-2015 | reverse complement strand
GGGTCAAACGTTTTGGGCAGCCTTCCACATAAGTTTGAGTGAATTTTTGGCCCATTCCTTCCTAACAGAGGCTTTGTGTAACTGAGTCAGGTTTGTAGGCCTCCTTCTCGCACATCCTGTTTTCAGTCTTGTCACACATTTTCTATAGGGTTGAGGTCAGGGCTTTGTGCTAGCCACTCCAATACCTTGAACTTTGTTGTCCTTAAGCCATTTGCCACCAACACTTGGAAGTATGGCTTGGGGTCATTGTCATTTGGAAGACCCATTTGCGAAAGCTTTTACTTCCTGACTGATGTCCTGAAGATGTTGCCTTTCAATAATAATCCACATAATTCCTACCTCATGATGCCAATCTATTTTGTGAAGTGCACCAGTCCCTCCTGCAGCAAAGCACCTCCACAACAATGATGCCTGCCACCCCGTGCTTTCTAATGGATGGGTATGGTGGTTCTTCGCTTGCAAGCCTCCCCAAGTTAAACAATTTAAAGGCAATGCTACCAAATACGAATTGAGTGTATGTAAACTTCTGACCCACTGGGAATGTGATGAAAAAAATAAAAGCTGAAATAAATCGTTCACTACTATCATTCTTACATTTCACATTTTTAAAATAAAGTGGTGATTCTAACTGACCAAAGACAAGGAATTTGTACTAGGATTAAATGTCAGGAATTGTGAAAAACTGAGTTTAAATGTATTTGGCTAAGGTGTATGTAAACTTCCAACTTCAACTGTATTACTATAGTATTATAATATATGATAAATATTGTGTGTAAGAGTGTTAGAGCGTAGGAGGAGGACATAGAGTGAACTGGCCTTCACCCATACAGTAGGTGTCTGCTTTGTCAGCACCAGCCCAACACCACAGCCAAACAGACCACACACAGAGTTACTAGGAAGAGGGAAGAGAGGAGTGGAACGACAGAGAAAAAGAGAGGGAGGAGAAGGAGAAGTGGTAAGCTAATGACCTTGTCTTACAGTAAGAAGGAAAATAACATAATTTATGAACACTTCCTATTGTCTCCTCAGCCAAATTAAGTTCTTATCTTCCTGTCCTTCTCTCTTTCTCTCTTTGTATCTCTCTTTCTTTCTCTCCTTCTCTCTATCTTTCTCTTGTTCTCTCATTTTTAGATGTGTCGTCCTCTCTCATGTTGCTCCTGTTAAAATGGGATTTGTTTTATTTTCTTTTTAATAGTGCCTTTCCATCATGTTGTTCAACTCCTCTCTCTCTCTCTCTCTCTCTCTCTCTCTCTCTCTCTCTCTCTCTCTCTCTCTCTCTCTCTGTGGTTCCATTCTGCCTGGCCAAATGGCTGAACACACAGACACACTTGGATTATAGGACATCAGAGGAGGGAAAAACATAACTATCTGTTGGCCTAACTAAGAAAAGCTCTTCAGTCTTCAAACAATTAGTCAACACGTAAAACGGTGAAATGGACAAGCCAATGTGAGCCAATGTTGTACAGACAAGGCGAGGCAATGTTACGTGCTCCAATTGTGCACCATGTAGTGGCCAATCACAATTTTCTTTCAATCCGGCTCACTGGTGTTGATGACCAATGAAATTATTTCAACATTAAACCGTGTAATTCAGTCCAACTATCAGTGGGCATTGTCTGTATTAATGGGGGCTCTGCTGTACAGCCTGCTCTCCCCAGCAGTGTGGAAATAGTTTACTGTTCTATCTTCAGGCCTGGTCCAGTATATGTCCACAGATGAGGTACTGGTACTGGTCCAGTATATGTCCACAGCTGAGGTACTGGTCCAGTATATGTCCACAGCTGAGGTACTGGTACTGGTCCAGTATATGTCCACAGCTGAAGTACTGGTACTGGTCCAGTATATGTCCACAGCTGAGTACTGGTCCTGGTGCAGTATATGTCCACAGCTGATGGACTGGTCATGTATATGTCCACAGCTGAGGTACTGGTCCAGTATATGTCCACAGCTGAGGTACTGATGCTGGGTCCAGTATATGTCCACAGCTGAGGGTAGAGAGGAGTTTATCAGGACTTTAAATTTGTGTTACATACAGTACCAGTCAAAAGTTTGACACACCTACTCATTCAAGGGTTTTTCTTTATTTTTACTACTTTCTACATTGTAGAATAATAGTGAAGACATCAAAACTATGAAATAACACATGGAATCATGTAGTAACCAAAAAGTGTCAAACAAATCAAAATATATTTTATATTTGAGATTCTTCAAAGTTGCCACCCTCTGCCTTGATGACAGCTTTGCACACTCTTGACATTCTCTCAACCAGCATCACCTGGAATGCTTTTCCAACAGTCTTGAAGGAGTTCCCAAATATGCTGAGCACTTTTTGGCTGCTTTCCTTCGCTCTGCGGTCCAACTCATCCCAAAACCATTTCAAATGGGTTGCAGTAGGGTGATTGTGGAGGCCAGGTCATCTGATGCAGCACTCCATCACTCTCCTTCTTGGTCAAATACCCTTACACAGCCTGGAGGTGTTGTTGGGTCATTGTCCTGTTGAAAAAGAAATGATAGTTCCACTAAGCGCAAACCAGATGTGATGGCGTATCACGCAGAATGCTATGGTAGCCATGCTGGTTAAGTGTGCCTTGAATTCAAAATAAATCACTGACAGTGGTCACCAGCAAAGCACCCCCACACCATCACACCTCCTCTTCCATGCTGCATGGTGTAACCACACATGCAGAGATCATCCATTCACCTACTCTGCATCTCACAAAGACAAGGGCGGTTGGAACCAAAAATCTCAAATATGGACTCATCAGACCAAAGGACAGATTTCCACTGGTTTAATGTCCATTGCTTTGTTTCTTGGCCCAAGCAAGTCTTTCTTCTTTCTGATGTCCTTTAGTAGTGGTTTCTTTGCAGCAATTCGACCATGAAGGCCTGATTCACACAGTCTCCTATGAACAGTTGATGTTGAGATTTGTCTGTTACTTAAACTCTGTGAAGCATTATTTGGGCTGCAATTTCTGAGGCTGGTAACTCTAATGAACGTATCCTCTGCAGCAGAGGTAACTCTGGTCTTCCTTTCTGGTGGCGGTCCTCATGAGAGCCAGTTTCATCATAGCGCTTGATGGTTTTCGCAACTGCACTTGAAGAAACTTTTCAAAGTTCTTGAAATTTCAAGTAATGATAGACTGTCATTTCTCTTCGCTTATCTGAGCTGTTCTTGCCATAATATGGACTTGGTCTTTTTACCAAATAAGGCTATCTTCTGTATACCACCTCTACCTTGTCACAACACAACTGGTTGGCTCAAAACGCATAAGGAAAGAAATTCCACAAATTAACTTTTAACAAGGCACACCTGTTTAATTGAAATGCATTCCAGGTGACTACCTCATGAAGCTGGTGAGAGAATTCCAAGACTGTGCAAAGCTGTCATCAAGGCAAAGGGTGGCTACTTTGAAGAATGTAAAATCTAAAATAAATGTTGATTTGTTTAACACTTTTTTTGGTTACTACATGATTCCATATGTCTTATTTCATAGTTTTGATGTCTCACTATTATTCTACAATATAGAAAATAGTATAAAAATATAAGAAAAGCCCTTGAATGAGCAGGTGTGTCTGAACTTTTGACTGGTACTGTATATTTTTTGTGTGTGTTTTAGTGACCATGTAATGTTATTTTCTCTTTATTTACACTCTCTGCTTTGATGATCGATCAGGGGCTGTGTGGTTTTGTGTGTGTGTCTGTGTGCTGTCGGTGTGTGTGTGTGTCGGCGTGCGTGCGTGTCGGTGCTGTGTGTCGGTGTGTGTGTGTGTCGGTGTGTGTGTGTGTCGGTGTGTTTGTGTCGGTGTGTGTGTGTGCACCATCCTGTTTTTAATTTGTATTTTACAATAGCACAGCTTCAGGTATTTGTTTATTCCACTCTGGCACCAAAACTGTCAATTATTTATTGGGGTGTATCACGCATGCAATGCAACAATGTAAATGCTCAGACACAACAACATGTTCCAGATACCAGGCGTTCTACCATTGCTCTAGCCTGGTCACTGACAGGATGGGAATATCTCAAATCAGACACATCTGAAACTGTTTATGTCGGGTAACTATCTCCCGAGTGGCGCAGCTGTCTAAGGCACTGCATCTCAGTGCAAGAGGAGTCACTACAGTCCCTGGTTTGAATCCAGGCTGTATCACATCCGGCTGTGATTGGGAGTCCCATAGGGCGGCGGACAATTGGCCCAGCATCGTCTGTGTTTGGCTGGGGTAGGCCATCGTTGTAAATAAGAATTTGTTCTTAACTGACTTGCCTAGTTAAATAAAGATTAAATATAATGATTCTACTGAAGCTAGTAGAGTCAATATATAGTCGGCTACTGTGTGTATCTGACGCTGAGGTGGAATGTAGTAGTGTTTAGAAGGCAGAAACCCCAGTCTGAAACCAGCCCAATTATCCCCTCACAAAACTTTTACAGCCTGGCTAATGATTAATTAACAGTTGCAAACTCTCACACCACGCTGTAACAACTTTTCATCCTAGTAAAATTTGCGGTAGAAAGCCCATTGCTTCTGAATAAACAGAATTAAGGATAGAAGTAGAATTGGACACTCAAGAAAAAAGACTTTCTTATTTCTAGAGATTCTGGAAACACACAGGACAGAAAATATTTATAAAACAAGTACAAAGAAAAACAATAGTCTGATTTATTTCATAATTCAGGCTACTAGCCTAATATGTACAACGTTTAGTCTTTACATTCTGTTTATACTATAGTAATAAGAAATGTAACACATAGAAAACTATCCAATCCAAGGTGAGCTCTGATGCAATATCCTGTGCAGTTCCTACCATAGTTCCGACACAAGCGGGTTTGATTCCCGGCGAAATGTGATCCTGCATTTGGCCCTTTAATAGGAATTAGGGATAAACCTAGGGACCGGGGATCCACGTCAAGGAGGCACTGACTCCTGACCTCTCTCTACGTGCACGAGAGACACGGGGAACCCGAGTTATACCGGACGATATTACAGCATGACACGTTGAGGAATAGTAAGAGGAATAGTAAGAACAGGCTACAGTCAGAAAGTTAATGAGAATAGCAGCCGAGAGCCGTGATGTGATTTACCGGGCCAATTTACTACGCGAGGAAAGAGCGAGAGAGAGAGAGACTACAAAATCACAAGGTAAGAGTTATTTGAAATAGTTCCGCTATAACCAGGAACGCATCTGTGTTTTTCTTTTTCCGATTGTAGCCTAGGCTACTAGTCCTCTGCTTTGATTTGTTTCATCACAGGGACATTGACTAGTTATTAGCCTACTGTATGTAGTCTGCTATTCGTTTTGAATTCGTTGGAGGAGAAGTGCAACACGAGTCTAGGATTGGATGAGTTTAGGATTGAAGCCACATTGCTTATTTGCTGTCGACGTTTTTTCATGGTGGTTTCTAGTCCAGTGAGCGTTGTGACCAGTAATGCGGGTGAAATTTAGACCTTGTCTTGCTACGCCAGAAGAAGACATAAAGAGGATGTGTTGCAAACTGTTATCTGAAACAGAAATGTAATTGGATTGGATGACCTCAAAGAGATAAACCTATCAACTTTGTTGAGGGGGGGCGTGCAACTCGCACCAGCTGTCTGGCTGTATCATATTCACATCCATTGTAATGCTGATACAAATGGATAAACAGTCCAGGTGTTATCTAAGGGCACTCAGTTGAGTGTTGGGAATTCAGCTGTTGCAGCCAGCTGAATTGGAACGTGGTGAATTTTTAAAAACATTTTTAAATGTAACCTTTATTTAACTAGGCAAGTCAGTTAAGAACAAATTCGTATTTCCAATGACAGCCTAATACGGTAGCATCTATTTGATGTGAGTTGTAAATCATAGGGGCTTAGTTATGACATGGGTCGTAAACCAAACGACGATATTCCATTTTTACATTTTATTGAACCTTTATTTAACTAGGCAAGTCAGTTAAGAACAAATTCTTATTTTCAATGATGGTCTAGGAACAGTGGGTTTAACTGCCTTGTTCAGAACGACAGATTTTTACCTTGTCAGCTCGGGGATTCAATCTTGCAACCTTGCGGTTACTGGCCCAACACTGACCACTAGGCTACCTGCCTATCTGACATATTTTTCTTTCCAAGCTGGTTTTGAATACCCATGCCAAACTCTAAATATGTATTCTACAGCCCCTACAGACAGAATCCAAAACATTGCGGATTTGCAGTTATAGGCCAATTCAGAATGATGCAGTCTGTTTATTGGAGTTTTGAAAATATCAAATAAAATCAAACTGTATTTGTCACATGTACAGAATACAACAGGTGTAAACCTTACAGTGAAATGCTTACTTACAAGCCCTTAACCAACAATACTTAAAAAAATAAGTGTTAAGTAAAAAATAGATATGTAAAAAAATAAAAATAAATAAAAGTAACAAATAATTAAACAAGCAAGGCTATATACAGGGGGTACCGGTACAGAGTCAATGTGTGGGTGCACCAGTTAGTTGAGGTAATTGAGGTCATATGTACATGAAGGTAGAGTTAAAGTGACTATGCATAGAAAATAAACAGAGAGTAGCAGCAGCGTAAAAGAGGGGTCTGGGTAGCCCTTTGATGTTGAGTTTTTGATAGATGCATGTGCTCCTACACTGTTTGGAAAAAAAGGTGCTATCTAGAACCTAAAAGGGTTCTTCGACTGTCCCCATAGGAAACACATTTGAAGAACCCTTTTTGTTTCAGGTAGAACCTTTTTGGGTTACATGTACCTGGAACCAAAAAGAGTGCTCCTATGGGGACAGCTGAAGAACCCTTTTTGTGTCAGGTAGAACCTTTTTGGGTTACATGTACCTGAAGAACCCTTTTGGAACCCTTGTTTCTGAGAGTGTACAGGTTTCTCTCTACCGTCTGACGGAGCTGTGGATTAGATTTGCACTAGAGGGTAACACACGTTCCCCACAGCACAGTCCTGCTCTCTCATCTCCTGTTGCATTGTTGAGGTGATACAGGTCTGTGTGTGTGTGTGTGTAGTGATGGGATAGGATGTTTACACCTCAGCACTGAGGAATGTCCTAGTCTGTATTTACGGCAGAGACTGATAATGAGTGTGGTCAGTTTACAGAGAGCCTGTCATTAGACTACCCTGTCTGCACACTCAGCTTCCACTAGAGGTAGAGAGGAGAGGTGGAGAGAAGAGGTGGAGAGAAGAGAGGTGGAGAGAAGAAGAGAGGGGGAGAGAGGAGAGGTGGAGAGAGAAGAGGTGGAGAGAGGAGAGGAGAGGAGGAGAAGAGAGGAGAGGAGAAGAGAGGGGGAGAGAGAGGAGGGGAGGAGAAGAGAGGGGGAGAGGAGAGAGAGGAGAGGAAAGGAAAGGTGGAGGAGAGGAGGAGAAGAGGGGACAAGAGGAGGAGACAGAAGAGGAAGATAGGGGGTCCTACCCTGGCTCTTAGGAGTACAGCTGTTATGGACCCTTGAGCTGCTTAATGTGTATTCATGTAAATTTATAACTACAGATATAGTAGGTGTTTGGACAATCTTTCGCATGACAAGTGTGTTACTCCACAGTTAATAAAAAGACCTGATGTAATTATGTTACACCAGGTATTTGTGACGGTTGTTGTAAGAACGGGACCAAGGCGCAGCGGATGTTGAGTTACACATATTTATTTCCAAGTGAAACTTCAGCAAAACAAAAATATACCAATAAACGAACAACTAAACGTGACAACGTGGTGCACATGCACAAACACAAAACAATATCCCACAAACACAGGTGGGCAAAATAGCTACTTAAATATGATCCCCAATTAGAGACAACGATTATCAGCTGCCTCTAATTGGGAATCATACAAAACACCAACATAGAATATAAACTAGAACACAACATAGAAATAATAAACTAGAATACCCCCCCCCCCACACACACACACACACACACACAAACAAACGTTCTCTCTCTAACGGCATGCACGCACACACCACGCACATGCACACACACACGTACGCATACACACACGCATACACACACACACACACACACACACACACACACACACACACACACACACACACACACACACACAACACACAACACAACACTCTCTCTTTCTCTCTAACACATGCATGCACGCACACACGCACGCACACACACACACACACACACACACACACACACAACACACACCACACACACACACACACACACACTCTTCTCTCTAACACATGCATGCATGCACACGCAACGCACACACACACACACACACACACACACAAACCAACTCAACACACACCCACACACCACACACACAACACCACACACACACACAACAACACACACACACACTCTCTCTCTCTCCTCTCTAACACATGTACGCACGCACGCACACACACACACTCTCTAACATATGCACGCACACAACACATGCCTGCACGCACGCACGCACTCACACACACACACACACACACACACACAACACACACACACACACACACACACACACACACACACACGCACACACACACACACACACACACACACTCTTCTCTCTCTCTAAAACATGCACACACGTGTTTGACCCAGATTTAGACAATTGGTCATCTCTGATCTGAGTCATTCTGGTAGAATCCAGTGGGGATTTGAAATGTCTTTCTAGGATGATTGGATGGTCCAATCACCTAATCGCATCATCACACCAGCACTGTGTGTGTGTGTGTGTTGTGTGTGTGTGTGTGTGTGTGTGTTGTGTGTGTGAGTGTGTGAGTGTGTGAGTGTGTGAGTGTGTGAGTGTGTGAGTGAGTGAGTGAGTGATGAGTGAGTGAGTGAGTGGTGAGTGAGTGTGCACTGAAGAGGGTTTCAACACTTAGAAGCCACATTGTCTGAAATCTTTAGCCAGTGAGATAGCCTCCATAACACATGTAAAACCTTTGTAGGTATCTCAGGTATCTGAGATGATTGTCCACACATTTCAGTCAATAGCCATTGTCCTGGAGCTAGGTTTCAGAGTAAGGCAGTGGTATTCAAGTAAAGAGTCAGTGATTAGTATGGAGAAGTGGTTCAGGTAATGAGTCAGTGGTATTCAGAGTATGAGCCAGTGGTATTCAGAGTAAAGAGCAGGGTATTCAGCAGTAATGAGACAGTGGTATTCAGAATAATGAGTCAGTGTATTCAGAGTAATGAGTCAGTGTATTCAGAGTAATGAGTCAGTGGTATTCAGAGTAATGAGCCAGTGGTATTCAGAGTAATGAGCAGTGGTATTCAGAGTAATGAGCAGTGGTATTCAGAGTAATGAGTCAGTGTATCAGAGTAAGAAGCCAGTGGTATCAGAGTAATGAGTCATGTATTCAGAGTAATGAGTCGTGGTATTCAGAGTAAAATGAGCAGTGGTATTCAGAGTAATGAGCAGTGTATCAGAGTAATTGAGCAGTGGTATTCAGAGTAATGAGCAGTGGTTTCAGTAATGAGCCAGTGGTATTCAGATAAGAGCCAGTGGTATTCAGAGTAATGAGCCATGGTATTCAGAGAATGAAGTCAGTGGTTTTCAGAGTATGAGTCAGTGGTATTCAGAGTAATGAGTCAGTGTATCAGAGTAATGAGCCAGTGGTATTAGAGTAATGAGTCAGTGGTATTCAGAGTAATTGAGTCAGCTGGTATTCAGAGTAATGAGTCAGTGGTATTCAGAGTAATGAGCCAGTGGTATTTCAGAGTAATGAGCCAGTGGTATTCAGAGTAATGAGACCATGGTATTCAGAGTAATGAGTCAGTGGTATCAGAGTAATGAAGCAGTGGTATCAGAGTAATGAGCCAGTGGTATTCAGAGTAATGAGCCAGTGGTATTCAGAGAATGAAGTCAGTGGTATTCAGAGTAAGAGATGAGCCAGTGGTATTCAGAGTAATGAGTCAGTGGTATTCAGAGTAATGAGTCAGTGTATTCCATACGTATATTAGATATATATCTTGGATCCAGCCAGCTGCTTGTGTTTTCTCTGGCCTACAGTGTTTCAAGGTATTCCTGCTGGAGGAGAAGGGAGCAGATTTTTGAAGGAAGACCCACAAGCCCAGGCTCCCTACAGCCAGAGGAGTAGGGGACCGACCCTTGCCCAACCCTCCCCCCTATTTTAAACTGATCGAACTAAAGGAGAATTAGCATGGACGTGATTAAAGTGTTTTGCCAGAAAATACTTTGTTTGCACCCAGGTGTCTTAGCTACCCTGACCTGGGCTGGGCTGACCTGGGCTGGGCTGGGCTGACCTGGGCTGGGCTTACCATAGATGGGCTGCTTTGGACTGGTCAGACTGAATAGACTAGCAGGACCTACCATAGCAGTTGATCTAAGCTAGCTACCATAGCAGGGTTGGCCTGGTTTGGCCTTAGCTATCTGGGTATACAGTAGCAGGGCTGCTCTAGGCTAGCCTGGCAGGGCCGAGCATGGCTGTCTGCTTTGGGCTGACCTCTCCTCCCTCACACCCCCGGTTTGCCTGCCTCTGCCTGGCTGGTTCTCCTAAACCTCAAACTCCAGATAGAGAATGGAGCCAGGGTCTGGGCCTTGTGGTCGGCCAGAAGAACCTCTGGATGTATGGCTTCTGTAATTAGCCTGCTAGCTGGTGCTAGCCCTGTATTTATGAGCAGGCTAATTGTATAGAGAGTCATGGCTCAGTTATAGCCGCTGGGTCTTTGAGCTTTGACCGTCTGCTGTACTGCTGCTGACAGTGGAGGACCATGGCTATATCTTTGGCTGGCTGGTAGTTGGTCTGGCTGTCTGGTTGACTGGTTGACTGGCTCGCTGTTTGTCTAGCTGGCTGATGGGCTGGCTGTTTGTCTGGCTGGCTGACTGGTTGGCTGTTTGTGTGGCTAGCTGTTTGTCTGGTTGGCTAATTGGATAGTTGGGCTGTTTGTCTGGGTAGGTGGCTGGCAGTTTGTCTGGCTGGCTCGCTGATTGGCTGACTGGATGGCTGTCTGTCTGTTTGTCTAGCTGGCAGGCTGGATGACTGACTGGCTGGCTGTTTGTCTGGCTGGCTGGTTGTCTGGCTAGTTGTTTGTCTGGCTGGCTAGCTGGTTAGTTGACTGACTGGTTGGTTGGTTGGTTGCCTGTTTGTCTGGCTGGCTGGCTGGCTGACTTTTTGTTTGTCTGGCTGTCTGATTGGCTGTTTGTCTGTCTGGCTGTCTGATTGGCTGACTGGATGGCTGTCTGGCTGTTTGTCTAGCTGGCAGGCTGGATGACTGACTGACTGGCTTGCTGGCTGGCTGGCTGTTTATCTGACTGGCTGACTGTCTTGTCTGTCTAGTCCGTCTGTCTTTAGACACCACTACAACAATTGTTATAGATGAGCTATACATTCATTCTTAGTTACTGTAATCAACTGTGTCTCCCATTGAATTCACATTGAGCCTTTGTGAATAAAACATGTGAGAATATCCATCTAGTCTGAAAAAATGGCAACTAGTCAATCTCTGATCCCTTTCTCTCAGGTAAAAATAAGTTGAGCGCCCCAGTTTCCCACATTCAGAGCTCTATCCATTCACTCACTCTCACACATTCTTTCCCCCTGTCTTTGTTTAGCTAGCTAGGCTATAACTCACAAACACAGCCCCCCTCCAGCCTCCACATCCGTGATGGGACTGTCATGCAGAAAGACACTATTGTGCTGGCTTGGATCCTGTTTCACTCCTGCCCTGTAATTAAGAAGGGATTGCCTGGCTGGGCTGGGCTGGGGAAAGCTGTGTTGGGGGCTGGGGTTGGGGATGGGGGTGGGCACTTGGCTATGCCTCGGCAACACATAATCCAAAGCTAGGGAGATCTTGATGGGGGACCAATGCTGGGGGTGGGGCACATGGACTGGGTTAGGAATTAGTTAAAAAGCCGAGCCTGGCCTGCTGTGTGTGTAGTGAGAGAGGGAGCTTGTATTTAACTGTGTCATCATGCAGTCATCTCTGAGTGGTGAGTGCTTGTTTTTCTCACATTGTCCCACTGAGTCATGGGAAGTGAAGTGGGGACACTATTAAACACTATTTCCCCTCGAAGATCTTCAAAAGGGTTTCACTTGTTTGCACTTAATTTTAAAAAACGTACAAAAGCTGACACATGTATTGTAACTTTTTGCTGCTCATCTCGTGCCTGGCTCTGACTGTGTGTGTGTGTGTGTGTTGTGTGTGTTGTGTGTGTGTGTGGTGTGTGTGTGTGTGTGTGTTGTGTGTGTGTGTGTGTGTGTGTGTGGTGTTGTGTGTGTGTGTGTGTGTGTGTGTGTGTGTGTGTGTGTGTGTTTGTGTGTGTGTGTGTGTGTGTGGTGCTTCTGCAGGTCCGGGTCAGTCGTTTACCAGGCGACAGGGTCCATCCGTCGGGCAGCGGTGCGGTCAACATTGTCGGACGTCTTGGAGAGTGGCCAGGGCGGGTGACGCTCCGTAGTAGGTCGGGTTAGCGTGGGATTGGCAGAAGCGTTGCGTTGCCTGGAGATGCAGCTGCTCAGGTTTCGTCTGCAAGCGGGGAAGATCCGAGAGCTGCTGGCGAGAAGGTGAGAGAGAGGGGCATCATGGGTAATGTAGTACTATCTAAGGGAAAAGTCCCAGCAAACACACAACGTCCTCTGTGTTGACTCGAAGTTGTGGGCATCAACGTCATGTGCAATGCTACTTTGTACTGTCTAAGGCAGTGTTTCTTCATCTGGTCCGGGACCCAAAGAAACACATATTTCATGTTTTACCTGGCACTACACACACTAAATCAAGTCATTATCAAACCAGTGACTAGAATCAGGTGTTGTAGTGCTAGGGCACAAAAACAAAAATGGAACCCTCTTTAGGTCCCCAGGACCAGGATTAGAAACCACTGCTGTAAGGGAAGGTAAGAAATGTAGTGAAAATCTATTTTAGTATCACAAATCATAAAGATTTGGGATTAAGTTTTCCACACACGGAAGCAGCCTTGGCACTGGTGCTGTTTTGACCTTTACCTTGATTTGGTGTGCATGAATGAACTGTATTGCTTATCACCGTTTTACATCCAACAGACCCACACGGTGTGGGAACTGGTTATGCTATTGGTGACAATTCTCTGTGCTGATCTAGTGGAACAGTCGGCTGGTTTAGGAACAGTAGGCTGGTTTAATAGAACAGTAGGCTGGTTTTGGGAACAGTAGGCTGGGTTTAGGAACAGTAGGCTGGTTTAGGAACAGTAGGCTGGTTTTAGAACAGTAGGTGGTTTAAGAAGCAGTAGACTGGTTTAGTAGAACAGTAGGCTGGTTTGGGAACAGTATAGGCGGTTTAGGAACAGTAGGCTGGTGTAGTAGAACAGTAGGCTGGTTAATAGAACAGTAGGCTGGTTTAGAAACAGTAGGCTGGTTTAAGAACAGATAGACTGGTTTTAGTAGAACAGTAGGCTGGTTTAGTAGAACAAGTAGGCCTGGTTAAGAACAGTAACGATCTGGTTTAGTAGAACAGTAGGCTGGTTTGGGAACAGTAGGCTGGTTAGGAACAGTAGGCTGGTGTAGTAGAACAGTAGGCTGGTTTAATAGAACAGTAGGCTGGTTTAGAAAAACAGTAGGCTGGTTTGGGAACAGTAGGCTGGTTTGGGAACAGTAGGCTGGTTAGGAAACAGTAGGCTGGTTTAATAGAACAGTAGGCTGGTTTAGAAACAGTAGGCTGGTTTGGGAACGTAGGCTGGTTAGGAACAGTAGGCGACGTTTAGGAAACCGTAGGTGGTTTAAGAACAGTAAGACTTGGTTTAGTAGAACAGTAGGCTGGTTTAGTAGAACAGTAGGCTGGTTTCATGTAGAACAGTAGGCTGGTTACTAGAACAGTAGGCTGGTTTAGTAGAACAGTAGGCTGGTTTGTAGAACAGTAGGCTGGTTTAGTAGAACGTAGGCTGGTTTAGAAACAGTAGGCTGGTTTGGGAACAAGTAGGCTGGTTTAGGAACAGTAGGCTGGTTTAATAGAACAGTAGGCTGGTTTAGAACAGTAGGCTGGTTTGGGAACAGTAGGCTGGTTTAGGAACAGTGGCTGATTTAGGAACAGTAGGCTGGTTTAGAAACAGTAGGTGGTTAAGAACAGTAGACTGGTTTAGTGAACGTAGCGTGGTTAGTAGACACAGTAGCTGGTTAGTAGAACAGTAGGCTGGTTTACTAAAAGTAGCTGGTTTAGTAGGAGAACAGTAGGCTGGTTTGATAGAACAGTAGGCTGGTTTAGTAGAACAGTAGGCTGGTTTACTAGAACAGTAGGCTGGTTTAAGTAAACAGTAGGCTGGTTTACTAGAACACGTAGGCTGTTTATAGAACAGTAGCTGTTTAGTAGACAGTAGGCTGGTTTAGTAGAACAGTAGCTGGTTTAGTAGAACAGTAGGGGTTCAGTAGGTTTATGAAAGTAGGCTGGTTTAGTAGAACAGTAGGCTGGTTTCAGGAACAGCAGGTTGTGTTTAGGAACAGCTAGGCTGGTTTAGTTGAACAGTTAGACTGGTTTAGGAAACAGTAGCTGGTTAGGACAGTAGGCTGGTTTAGGAACAGTAGGCTGTTTAGGAACAGTAGGCTGGTTTAGGAACAGTAGGCTGGTTTAGGAACAGTAGCTGGTTTAGGAACAGTAGGCTGTTTGAACAGTAGGCTGGTTAGGAACAGTAGGCTGGGTGTTAGTAGAGACAGTAGGCTGGTTTAGGAACAGTAGGCTGATGTAGTAGAAAAGTAGGCTGGTTTAGGAAAGTAGGCTGGTGTAGTAGAACAGTAGCTGGTTTAGGAACAGTAGGCTGGTGTAGTAGAACAGTAGACTGGTTTTAGAAACAGTAGAATGGGTAGTAGAACAGTAGGCTGGTTTAGGAACCGTAGGCTGGTTTAGGAACAGTAGGCTGGTTGTAGTAGAACAGTAGGCTGGTTTAGGAACAGTAGGCTGGTTTAGGAACAGTAGGCTGGTGTAGTAGAACAGTAGGCTGTTTAGGAACAGTAGGCTGATGTAGTAGAACAGTCGGCTGGTTTAGAAACAGTACACTGGTTTAGAAAAGGTAGGCTATGTAGTAGAACAGTAGGCTGGTTACAGGAAACAGTAGGCTGGTTTAGGAACAGTAGGTCGGTTTAGAACAGTAGGTGGTTTGGAACAGTAGGCTGGTTAGGAAAGTAGGCTGTGTAGTAGAAGAGTAGACTGTTTAGAAACAGTAGGCTGGTGTTGTAGAACAGTAGACTTGGTTTAGGAACATCATTTTCTTTGGCTTATTCCACTGACAATAAAAGACTACCTGTGATTGGACACTAAAACCCTCCTCCTCCTATCCCTCTTCTCCTCCCTTTTGTTGTGTCCCCCGTTCTGCTTATAGACTCTGGTCAGTCATGCTGCACTGACCTTCTGTGTTGCAACAAATGGTTTAACTGTTGGTCCTTGGCAGACAGCCCTGCACTAAAGCAGAGAACTACTGACGTGTGAATGAGTGCCTGAGTGGAAATACAGGTGTGTGTGTGTGTGTGTGTGTGTGTGTGTGTGTGTGTGTGTGTGTGTGTGGTGTGTTGTGTGTGTGGTGTGTGTGTGTGTGTGTGTGTTGTGTAGTGTGTGTTGTGTGTGTGTGTGTGTGCTGTGTGTGAGCCGCGTGTGCGTGGCGTCGTGTGGTGGAATTAGCTTTTCTAAGCTAGATTTGTCCCAGTTTTCATACCTACGTGTTCGGAGAAAAGAAACCTATTAAAATAATTCCAGGAACCAGCATAGCAACATTTACGAGGGATTTTTCTCTAGAATGTTTGAATTGAACATGAATTAACGCTTGTTTGTTGTCATGTTTGTTCCAAAAAACATTCTAATAATGTTCAGAGTAAACGTTTGTAGTAAGCAACCAAATCACAACCAAATGGACTCACTTTGTCAGGACTGCTTCTCTTGACTAGCTGCTATGTATACGTTGAATCGGAGTTTACTATACACCTGAGCCAACATACATTTAACTCAGTTCTTCACAATTCCTGGAACATTAATCCTAGTAGCAAATCCTGTCTTAGGTCAGTTACGGACACCACTTTGTTTTAAGACCTGTAATTGTCAGATAAATAGTAGAGGATTATTTATTTCGGCTTTATTTATTTCATCACATTCCCAGTGTCAGAAGTGTACATACACTCAATTAGTATTTGGTAGCATTGCTTTAAATTGTTTACTTGGGTCAAACGTATTGGGTAGCCTTCCACAAGCTTCCCACAATAAGTTGAGTGAATTTTGGCCCATTCCTCCAGACAGAGCTGGTGTAACTGTGTCAGGTTTGTAGGCCTCCTAGCTCGCACACGCTTTTTTAGTTCTGTCCACAAATATCTATAGGGTTGAGGTCAGGGCTTTGTGATGGCCACTCCAATACCTTGACTTTGTTGTCCTTAACCATTTTGCAACAACTATGGAAGTATGCTTGGGATCATTGTCAATTTGGAAGACCCATTTGCGACCAAGCTTTAACTTCCTGACTGATGTCTTGAGATGTTGCTTCAATATATCCACATAATTTTCTCCCTCATGATGCATCTACTTGTGAAGTGCACCAGTCCCTCCTGCAGCAAAGCACCCCACAACATGATGCTGCCACCCCCGTGCTTCACGGATGGGATGGTGTTCTTCGGCTTGTAAGCCTCCCCCTTTTTCCTCCGAATATAACAATGTGTCATTATGGCCAAACAGTTCTATTTTTGTTTCATCAGACCAGAGGACATTTCTCCAAAAAGTACGATCTTTGTCCCCATGTGCAGTTGCAAACCGTAGTCTGGCTTTTTTATGGCGGTTTTGGAGCAGTGGCTTCTTCCTTGCTGAGACGCCTTTCAGGTTATGTCGATATAGGACTCGTTTTTACTGTGGATATAGATACTTTTGTACCTGTTTCCTCCAGCATCTTCACAAGGTCCTTTGCTGTTGTTCTGGGATTGATTTGCACTTTTTGCACCAAAGTACGTTCATCTCTAGGAGACAGAACGCGTCTCCTTCCTGAGCGGTATGACAGCTGCGTGGTCCCATGGTGTTTATACTTGCGTACTATTGTTTGTAAGACGAACGTGGTACCTTCAAGCATTTGGAAATTGCTCCCAAGGATGAACCAGACTTGTGGAGGTCTACAATGTTTTTCTGAGGTCTGGCTGATTTCTTTTGATTTGCCAATGATGTCAAGCAAAGAGACACTGAGTTTGAAGGTAGGCCTTGAAATACATCCACAGGTACACCTCCAATTGACTCAAATGATGTCAATTAGCCTATCAGAAGCTTCTAAAGCCATGACATAATTTTCTGTATTTTTCCAAGCTGTTTAAAGGCACAGTCAACTTAGTGTATGTAAACTTCTGACCCACTGGAATTGTGATACAAGTGAAATAAGTGAAATAATCTGTCTGTAAACATCTGTTTGAAAAATTACTTGTGTCATGCATAAAGTAGATGTCCTAACCGACTTGCCAAAACTATAGTTTGTAACAAGAAATTTGTGGAGTGGTTGAAAAACAAGTTTTAATGAAGTGTATGTAAACTTCCGATTTCAATTGTATATATTGAGTTTTCACTACTCATAATAAAACCAATTATCTTTGCATTGCTTTGGTAAGGAGGACTGTATTGGTATAATTAAGCAATAAGGCACGAGGAGGTGTGGTATACGGCCAATATACCACGGCTAAGGGATGTTCTTATGTACGACGCAACGTGGAGTTCCTGGAAACAGCCCTTAGCCGTGGTATATTGGTCATATACCACAAACCCCTGAGGTGCGTTATTGCTATTATAAACTGGTTACCAATGTAATTAAAGCAGTAAATATAAATGTTTTGTCATACCCGTAGTATGTCAGCCAATCAGCATTCAGTGCTCGAACCACCCTGTTTATAATATAGATATAATATATGCCATTTAGCATACACTTTTATCCATAGCGACTTAAAATCATGCATGCATTTTATGTATGGGTGGTCCCGGGAATCAAACCCAATATCCTGGCGTTGTAAGCTCCATGCTTACAGAGGACCATGTTCTACTAACTGAACTACAGAGGACCACGTTCTASTAACTACAGAGGACCATGTTCCACTAACTGAACTACAGAGGACCATGTTCTACTAACTGAACTACAGAGGACCATGTTCTACTAACTGAGCTACAGAGGACCATGTTCTACTAACTGAGCTACAGAGAACCATGTTCTACTAACTGAGCCACAGAGGACCATGTTCACCTAACTGAACTACAGAGGACCATGTTCACCTAACTGAACTACAGAGGACCATGTTCACCTAACTGAGCCACAGAGGACCATGTTCTACTAACTGAGGCTAAGCAGAGAACCATGTTCTACTAACTGAGCTACAAGGACCATGTTCTACTAACTGAGCTACAGAGGACCATGTTCCACTAACTGAACTACAGAGGCCCATGTTCTACTAACTGAGCTACAAGGACCATGTTCTACTAACTGAGCTACAGAGGACCATGTTCCACTAACTGAGCTACAGAGGACCATGTTCACTCTAACTGAGCTACAGAGAACCATGTTCACTAACTGAGCTACAGAGGACCATGTTCACCTAACTGAGCTACAGAGGACCATGTTCTACTAACTGAGCCACAGAGGACCATGTTCCACTAACTGAACTACAGAGGACCATGTTCACCTAACTGAGCCACAGAGGACCATGTTCTACTAACTGAGCTACAGAGGACCATGTTCTACTAACTGAGATACAGAGGACCATGTTCCACTAACTGAACTACAGAGGACCATGTTCTACTAACTGAGCTACAGAGGACCATGTTCTACTAACTGAGCTACAGAGGACCATGTTCCACTAACTGAACTACAGAGGACCATGTTCTACTAACTGAACTACAGAGGACCATGTTCACCTAACTGAACTACAGAGGACCATGTCTCACTAACTGAGCTACAGAGGACCATGTTCCACTAACTGAACTACAGAGGACCATGTTCTACTAACTGAACTACAGAGGACCATGTTCACCTAACTGAGCCACAGAGGACCATGTTCACCTAACTGAGCCACAGAGGACCATGTTCCACTAACTGAACTACAGAGGACCATGTTCTACTAACTGAGCTACAGAGGACCATGTTCACTAACTGAACTACAGAGGACCATGTTCACCTAACTGAGCTACAGAGGACCAT
>NW_019942793.1:85403-91759 GCF_002910315.2 Salvelinus sp. IW2-2015 | reverse complement strand
AGAGAGAGATCACCTAACTGAGCCACAGAGGACCATGTTCTACTAACTGAGCTACAGAGGACCATGTCTACTAACTGAGATACAGAGGACCATGTTCCACTAACTGAACTACAGAGGACCATGTTCTACTAACTGAGCTACAGAGGACCATGTTCTACTAACTGAGCTACAGAGGACCATGTTCCACTAACTGAACTACAAGAGGACCATGTTCTACTAACTGACTACAGAGGACCATGTTCACCTAACTGAACTACAGAGGACCATGTTCACACTACTGAGCCACAGAGGACCATGTTCTACTAACTGAACTACAGAGGACCATGTTCTACTAACTGATACAGAGGACCATGTTCACCTAACTGAGCCTACAGAGGACCATGTTCTACTAACTGAGCTACAGAGGACCATGTTCTACTAACTGAACTACAGAGGACCATGTTCTACTAACTGAGCTACAGAGGACCATGTTCACTAACTGAACTACAGAGGACCATGTTCACCTAACTGAGCTACAGAGGACCATGTTCTACTAACTGAGCCACAGAGGACCATGTTCTACTAACTGAGCTACAGAGGACCATGTTCCACTAACTGAACTACAGGGACCAGTTCACTAATGAGCTACAGAGGACCATGTTCTACTAACTGAGTACAGAGGACCATGTTCAACTAACTGAGCCACAGAGGACCATGTTCACCTAACTGACTACAGAGGACCATGTTTCACTAACTGAACTACAGAGGACCATGTTCACCTAACTGAGCTACAGAGGACCATGTTCCACTAACTGAGCCACAGAGGACCATGTTCCACTAACTGAGCCACAGAGGACCATGTTCCCTAACTGAGCCACAGAGGACTATATGACTTCTGATAACACCAGGACATTTCCCTGTATCCCTGTGGCCTGTGGAGGGTCTGCTTCTCTGTCTCTTTTCAACCTATCACACACACCTTCTCTACACCTAAAGCTGTGTCACAGAGACAGACAACCATTTCAAGTGGTTTTTTCAGCCCAAAGTGGGTCAGTGACTAAAACATTCTTAACTTGGCAAGGGAGCGATGAGGAGCGTGAAACCATTTTACAAACACCAATAACGTGTGTGTGTGTATGGCATGGGTGTGATGCAATCTTTCAAACAGCAATAACATGACTGACTAGCACTCAACAGTCTCCCCCTGCCCAGAGAGAACACACTCAGACCTCCACCACCAGCTGATGTGTGTGTGTGTGTGTGTGTGGTGTGTGTGTGGTGTGTGTGTGTGTGTGTGTGTGTGTGTGTGTGTGTGTGTGTGTGTGTGTGTGTGTGTGTGGGTGTGTGTGTGTGTGGTGTGTGTGTGGTGTGTGTGTGTGTGTGTGTGTGTGTGTTGTGTGTGTGTGTGTTTGTGTGCCTGTGTAAAAGTTGCCTTGCGTGCTCTTTGTAAAATAGCTGTTTTTCTATATTAGTGATGGTTAGCTAGTTACTACTTGATATGTGGTCAAGTATTCATAATGAGATTAATATCTTCCTAAAGCCTGACCCTGAGGACATGAGATTCATATCTTCCTAAAGCCTGACCCTGAAGACATAATGAGATTAATATCTTCTTTAATTTGACCCTGAGGACATAATGAGATTCATATCTTCCTAAAGCCTGACCCTGAGGACATAATGAGATTCATATCTTCCTAAAGCCTGCCCCTGAGGACATGAGATTCATATCTTCCTAAAGCCTGACCCTGAGGACTGAGATTCATATCTTCCTAAAGCCTGACCCTAAGGACATAATGAGATTCATATCTTCCTAAAGCCTGACCCTGAGGACATAATGAGATTCATATCTTCCTAAAGCCTGACCCTGAGGACATGAGATTCATATCTTCCTAAAGCCTGACCCTGAGGACAAGAGATTCATATCTTCCTAAGCCTGACCCTGAGGACATATTGAGATTCATATCTTCCTAAAGCCTGACCCTGAGGACATGAGATTCATATCTTCCTAAAGCCTGACCCTGAGGACATATTGAGATTCATATCTTCCTAAAGCCTGACCCTGAGGACAGAAGATTCATATCTTCCTAAAGCCTGACCCTGAGGACAAGAGATTCATATCTTCCTAAAGCCTGACCCTGAGGACATGAGATTCATATCTTCCTAAAGCCTGACCCTGAGGACATATTGAGATTCATATCTTCCTAAAGCCTGACCCTGAGGACATGAGATTAATATCTTCCTAAAGCCTGACCCTGAGGACATGAGATTCATATCTTCCTAGCCTGACCCTGAGGACATAATGAGATTAACTCTGGTCAATGGGGTCACCTAGAGGGGCAGTCAATAGATGGCAAAAGGCTTCTGTCTTTGAGTGCACTGCATATAGCATGATTTGTTAAGCTAGTTTGTTTATTTCCTAATACTGTAAGGAAGCGTGTTGAGCCTTCAACCATAGAATGAGGACAGGGCAAGGGATGCTGGAAGCTGTGAAATAAGCTGTTGGACTGGAAAATTAAAGGAAAGGACTATATCTCTCTCTCTTTCTCTCCACCCCCTCTTTCCTGACCATCTGTCCTTTAGTCACAATTTAACCTCATGATGTCCAATTAATGATTGAGCTACAGCTTTTCACTAGTCCATGAACAGTAACAACAGCTCTCACTAACCACCAACAGCCATATCACTAACGGGTAATGATTATAGTCAGTCTCAACTGAAACACTGAGGGAGATGATGGAGGTTGGGGGAGAAAGCCTTCTCTCTCTCTCTCTCTCTCTCTCTCTCCTCTCTCTTCTCGCTCTCTCGCTCTCTCGCTCTCTCTCGCTCTCTCGCTCTCTCTCTCTCTCTCTCTCTCTCTCTCTCTCTCTCTCTCTCTCTCTCACATTAAGACAGTACAGCAGTATGGCTACCCTGCTGACCAGCAGCAGGTTTCTTAGGCTCTGCAAAAAGGTGTAGAATGCAGGTATAAAGTACAAAGTCATGGGAGGATGCTTAGCTGCCTGTGTATTTCTGCTAGCTGCATTTTCAGGTTTAACCACTCAGAGTTGTCAGATATTAGTATGTTTATTTCGTTATTTCTTTATTTGGATCCCTATTAGCTTTTGCAGAAGTATCAGGTACTCTTCCCACAAAAAAACACAAAACATGACAAGTAACAAAACACTGATCGACAAGGACAGTCACACAAGTACAACAATTTTTTTTTTGTTAGAGTGTCTGTGTGTTAGTGTGTCTGTGTGTTAGAGTGTCTGTGTGTTAGAGTGTCTGTGTGTTAGTGTGTCTGTTTGATGGTGTGTCTGTGTGTTAGTGTGTCTGTGTGTTAGCATGTCTGTTAGTGTGTCTGTGTGTTAGTGTGTCTGTTAGTGTGTCTGTGTGTTAGTGTGTCTGTGTGTTTCTCCTCACAGTCCTCGCTGTTCCCTGAGATGTTGTTTAATCTTTTTTTAAAGGGAAATGTCAGGATGTTATCTACCTTCCCAGAGTCAGATGAACTTGTGGATACCATTTGCATGGCTCTGTGTATGAAGGAAGTTAGAGGTAGTTTTGCGCAGTGACTATGGTATCTGCTAGCATGCTAGGAGATACCATAGACTTCCAGTGATTTTGCTAAAGCTAGCACGCCTTATCCCTTTAATATGTCGTTAACCCTCGACCAAGAAAGATTGGCATGCATGTTGTTGTTGTTAGTTCTGTATGTGCAGTTAAGGGCAATGTGTGCTGCTCTGTTTTGAGCCAGTTACAGCTTTGCTAGGTCTTTCTTTGCTGCACTTGACCAAATTACCGGATGGTAATCAAGATGGGACAAGACCCTTAATAACTAGTGCAGTTGATGTTTGTGTCAAAAACGCAGAACATCTTTTTATAACAGACACACCCSTCCCCATCTTCACAACAACTGTGTCAGTATGATTTCATCTTGATACTGTATTTGACCATCCAATGTTATATCTAGGAGTTGAGATTCTTCAACGAGAGCCTCCCGGGTGGCGCAGTGATCAAAGGCTGTGCCACCAGAGATTCTGGGTTCGAGCCCAGGCTCTGTCACAGCCGGCCGTGACCGGGAGGCCCATGGGGCGGCGCACAATTGGCCCAGCATCGTCCGGGTTAGGGAGGGTTTGGCCGGCAGGGATATCCTTGTCTCATCGCGCATTAGCGGCTCCTGTGGCGTGCCGGGCGCAGTGCACGCTGACCAGGTCGTCAGGTGTACAGTGTTTCCTCTGACACATTGGTGCGGCTGGCTTCCGGGTTGGATGTACATTGTGACAAGAAGCAGTGGGGCTTGGTTGGGTTGTGTTTCGGAGGACGCATGGCTCTCGACCTTCGCCTCTCCCGAGTCCGTACGGGAGTTGCAGCGATGAGACAAGACTGTAACTACCAATTGGATACCACGAAATTGGGAGAAAAAAGGGGTTAAAAAAAAAGAGATTCCTCAACGTACTCAATTGTCACACCCTTTATGCACAACTCCAGTTGAGGATTAGGTCTTAGAGAATGTTTTGAACCAAATAAAATGCTTTTAGTTTTAGATGTATTTAAGACCAGTTTATTATTAATCACCCATTCTGATACTGACTGTAACTCCTTATTTAGAATTTCAGTGAGCACACTGGCTTTGAGGTGCTGACATGTAGAGTGGAATCATCTGCATACCTAGTCATTCTAGCTATGTGTAAGACCAGTGGTGAATCATTTGTAAAAATAGAGAAGAGTAACGGCCCAAGGCAACTGCCCTGAGGGACACCGCACTGTATATATCTGATGTTAGAGAAGCTTCCATTGAAGAACAGCTCTCTGGGTTCTGCAACCATGTGATGTCAGGTGATGTAAAGCCATAGCAAGTGAGTTTCTGCAATAACAATTTATGATCAATAATAACAAAGCCTGCATTGAAATCTAATAATACAGCTCCAACTATCATCTTATTATCCATTTATTTTAACCAATCATCTGTCATCCGAGTCAGTGCAGTACAAGTTGAGTGTCCTTCTCTATATGCATGCTGAAAGTCAGTAATTAACTTGTTCTCTGAAAAATAGAATTGTATTTGGTCAAACACAATTCTCTCAATCAGTTTACTGAGAACAGGCAGCCAACTGATTGGGCGGCTGTTAGAGCCAGCAAAGAGTGCTTTACTGTTGTTTTGTAGTGTAATTACTTTAGCTTCCTTCCACGTCTATGGACACACACACTCCTTTAGGCTTTGGTTAAAGATATACCAAAATAGAGATGGCAATACATACAGTCTGCTACCATTCTCAATAGTTTCCCATCTAGGTTGTCTATATCTGGTGGCTTATCATTATTGATGGATAACAATAGTTTTTCCACCTCTCCCACACTAACTTGGCCAAATTCAAAACAGCAATCCCTTTTCTTCATTATTAGATTTTTTATACACAAATATGATGGTCCACTGGTTAATGTTGTCATTTCCGCTTTACTAGTGAAATAGTCATTGAAATTATTGGTTTATTTTTTAAATGACTCATCAACTTCAATGAACGATGGAGTTGAATTGGGTTTTCTGCCCATGATATCATTTAAGGTTCTCCAAAGTCTTTTTCTGTTATGTTTTATGTAATTTATCTTGGTTGGGTAATAGTTTAGTTGCAAAATGTCACAATTGACAGTGTGTCAGCCAATCAACCAATCAGCTGAGCAGCCTGACTTGTTTGCCACCTCATTTGCAGCATTTCTTTGAACCTTTACAATGTTTGAGTTCAACATCAATCCATGGAGCTGTAACAGTTCTCACAGTTCATATCTTAACAGGTGTTAACAGCACCGCTGTCAATCACTGAGCTTGTCACGTTCCTGACCTATTTCTGTTAGTTTGTTTTATGTGTTAGTTGGTCAGGACGTGAGTTTGGGTGGGCATTCTATGTTTTCTGTTTCTATGTTGGTTTAGGGTTGCCTGGTATGGCTCTCAATTAGAGGCAGGTGTTTGGCGTTTCCTCTAATTGAGAGTCATATTTAGGTAGGTTGTTTCACAGTGTTCGTTGTGGGTGGTTGTCTCCTGTGTCAGTGTTTGTCGCACCATACGGGACTGTCTCGGTTTTTGTAGTCTATTCCTGTTCGTGAGTTCTTCGTGTTTATTGTAAGTTCCATGTCCAGGTCTGTCTACATCGTTTTGTTATTTTGTTAATTATTCAAGTGTATTTCGTTTTCGTGTTTTTCCGTCTTTACTTTAATAAATCATTATGTCTTCAAAATCCGCTGCATTTTGGTTCAATCCCTGCTCCTCCTCTTCGGATGAAGAGGAGGAGGAAAACCGTTACATTCAGTGTGTTTTGGTATATTCAGAATCCAGGTCTGTCTACATCGTTTTGTTATTTTGTTAATTATTCAAGTGTATTTCGTTTTCGTGTTTTTCCGTCTTT
>NW_019942793.1:82526-85378 GCF_002910315.2 Salvelinus sp. IW2-2015 | reverse complement strand
ACCGACTCATCAACTTCAGAACGATGGAGTTGAATTGGGTTTTCTGCCCATGATATCATTTAAGGTTCTCCAAAGTCTTTTTCTGTTATGTTTTATGTAATTTATCTTGGTTGGGTAATAGTTTAGTTGCAAAATGTCACAATTGACAGTGTGTCAGCCAATCAACCAATCAGCTGAGCAGCCTGACTTGTTTGCCACCTCATTTGCAGCATTTCTTTGAACCTTATACATGTTTGAGTTCAACATCAATCCATGGAGCTGTAACAGTTCTCACAGTTCATATCTTAACAGGTGTTAACAGCACCGCTGTCATCACTGAGCTTGTCACGTTCCTGACCTATTTCTGTTAGTTTGTTTTATTGTTAGTTGGTCAGGACGTGAGTTTGGGTGGGCATTCTATGTTTTCTGTTTCTATGTTGGTTTAGGGTTGCCTGGTATGGCTCTCAATTAGAGGCAGGTGTTTGGCGTTTCCTCTAATTGAGAGTCATATTTAGGTAGGTTGTTTCACAGTGTTCGTTGTGGGTGGTTGTCTCCTGTGTCAGTGTTTGTCGCACCATACGGGACTGTCTCGGTTTTTGTAGTCTATTCCTGTTCGTGAGTTCTTCGTTTATTGTAAGTTCCATGTCCAGGTCTGTCTACATCGTTTTGTTATTTTGTTAATATTCCAGGTGTATTTCGTTTTCGTGTTTTTCCGTCTTTACTTTAATAAATCATTATGTCTTCAAAATCCGCTGCATTTTGGTTCAATCCCTGCTCCTCCTCTGAGGAAAACCGTTACAGAACCACCCACCGATCCAGAACCAAGCGGCGTGAATTCGAGCAGTGGCCTGCTACACAGGAATCATGGACTTGGGAGGAAGTATTGGAGGGAAAAGGACACTGGGGGCACATTGGGGAATATCGCCGCGCTCGTGAGGAGATGGAGGCAGCGAGAGCCCAACAGCGGTGGTATGAGGAGGCAGCAAGGAGACATGGATGGAAGCCGGAGAATCAAGCTCGAGACCGGATTTATGAAGGTACGCGGCTAGCACGGAAGCCCGTGAAGAAACCCCAAAAATTTCTTTGGGGGGGGCTAAGAGGTAGTGGGCCAAGGGCAGGTAGGAGACCTGCGCCCACTTCCCAGGCTAACCGTGGAGAGCGGGAGTACGGGCAGACACCGTGTTACGCAGTAGAGCGCACGGTGTCTCCTGTACGTGTGCATAGCCCGGTGCGGGTTATTCCACCTCCCCGCACTGGTAGGGCTAGATTGGGCATTGAGCCAGGTGTCATGAGGCCGGCTCAACGCGTCTGGTCTCCAGTGCGTCTCCTCGGGCCGGCATACATGGCACCTGCCTTACGCATGGTTTCCCCGGTTCGCCTACATAGCCCGGTGCGGGTTATTCCACCTCCCCGCACTGGTCGGGCGACCGGGAGCATTCAACCAGGTAAGGTTGGGCAGGCTCAATGCTCAAGAGAGCCAGTACGCTTGCACGGTCCGGTATTTCCGGCGCTACCTCCCCGCCCCAGCCCAGTACCKCCAGTGCCTACACTACGCACCAGGTTTCCGGTGCGTCTCCAGAGCCCTGTTCCTCCTCCACGCACTTTTCCTATGGTGCGTGTATCCAGTTCGGTGCCTCCAGTTCCGACAACACGCACTAATCCTCCTGTGCGTCTCCAGAGCCCTGTACGCACTGTTCCTTCTCCCCGTACTCGTCCTGAGGTGCGTGCACTCAGCCRGGTGCCACCAGTGCCGGTACCACGCACCAGGCCTATAGTGCGCTTTGAGAGGTCAGTGTGCCCTGTCCCTGCTCCCCGCACTAGGCTTGAAGTGCGTGTATCCAGTCCGGTGCCTCCAGTTCCGGCACCACGTACCAGGCCTACAGTGCGTCTTAGCTGGCCAGAGTCTGCCGTCTGCCCAACAGCGCCGCATGAACTGCCCGTCTGCCATGAGCCTGCAAAGCCGCCCGTCTGCCATGAGCCTACAGAGCCTTCCGCCAGACAGGAGCCGCTAGAGCCTTCCGCCAGACAGGAGCAGCCAAAGCCTTCCGCTAGACAGGATCAGTCTGAGCCATCCGTCTCCCCAGCGCCATCTGAGCCATCCGTCTCCCCAGCGCCATCTGAGCCATCCGTCTCCCCAGCGCCATCTGAGCCATCGTCCTCCCCAGCGCCATCTGAGCCATCCGTCTCCCCAGCGCCATCTGAGCCATCCGTCTGTCCCGAGCATAGAGCCGCCCGTCTGTCCGGCCGTCAGAGCCGATAGTCAGTCAGGAGCCGCTAGAGCCATTTGTCAGACAGGATCTGCCAGAGCCGCACCAGACAGGATCTGCCAGAGCCGCCAACCAGAAGGATTGCCAGAGCCGCCAACCAGACAGGATCTGCCAGAGCCGCCAACCAGACAGGATCTGCCAGAGCCGCCAACCAGACAGGATCTGCCAGAGCCGCCAACCAGACAGGATCTGCCAGAGCCGCCAACCAGACAGGATCTGCCAGAGCCGCCAACCAGACAGGATCTGCCAGAGCCGCCAGCCAGACAGGATCTGCAGAGCCGTCAGCGAGCCATGAGCGTCCAGAGCCGTCAGCGAGCCATGAGCGTCCAGAGCCGTCAGCCGCCATGAGCGTCCAGAGCCGTCAGCCAGCCATGAGCGTCCAGCCGTCAGCCAGCATGAGCGTCCAGAGCCGTCAGCCAGCCATGAGCGTCCAGAGCGTCAGCCAGCCATGCGCGTCAGAGCCGTAGCCAGTCATGAGCTGCCCTCAGCCCAGAGCGGCCATTAATCCAGAACTGCCCTCAGTCCAGAGCTGTCTCTCTGTCCGGAGCTGCCCTTCAGTCCGGAGTTGCCCTCTATCCTGAGCTACCTCTCTATCCTGACCTACTC
>NW_019942793.1:61964-80750 GCF_002910315.2 Salvelinus sp. IW2-2015 | reverse complement strand
CGCCACATACCTACCCATAGTACTGTAGAGATAGGAACTAGCACGGACTCACATTCCTACATAGTTAGGACTGACGTCAATCCATATACTGTACTAGTACGGTACTCCACATTCCTACATAGTCTGTTTAGACTAGCACGGACTCACATCCTAACATAGTACTGTAGACTAGCACGGACTCACATCCTACATAGTACTGTAGACTAGTAACGGACTCACATCCTACATAGTACTGTAGGCTAGCACAGACTCACATTCCTACATAGTACGTATAGAACTAGCACAAGCTCACACCTACGGTACTGTGACTAGCACGGACTCACATCTACATGGTACTGTAGTGCTAGCACAGACTCACATCTCCTACATAGTACTGTAGACTAGCACAGGCTCACATCCTACGTGGTACTGTAGACTAGCACGGACTCACATCTACATGGTACTGAGCATAGCACGGACTCACATCCTACATAGGTACTGTAGATCTAGCACGGACTCACATCCTACAGAGTACTGTAGACTAGCAGGACCACATCCTACATGGTACTGTAGACTAGCACGGACTCACATCCTACATGGTACTGTAGGCTAGCACGGACTCACATCCTACATGGTACTGTAACTAGCACGGACTCACATCCTACATAGTACTGTATAGACTAGACGGACCTCACATCCTACATGGTACTGTAGACTAGCACCGGACTTCACATCCTACATATACTGTAGACCTAGCACGGACTACCACATCCTACATGGTACTGTAGACTAGCACGGACTCCACATCCTACATAGTACTGTAGACTAGCACGGACTCACATCCTACATAGTACTGTAGACTAGCCACGACTCACTTACCTACATAGTACTGTAGACTAGCACGGACTCACATCCTACATAGGACTGTAGGACTAGCACGGACTCAACATCCTACATAGTACTGTAGACTAGCACGGACTCACGTCCTACATAGTACTGTAGACTAGCACGGACTCACATCCTCATAGTACTGTAGACTAGCATGGACTTCACTTCCTACATAGTACTGTAGACTAGCACGGACTCACATCCTACATGGTACTGTAGGCTAGTACGGACCACATCCTACATGGTTACTGTAGGCTAGCACGGACTCACATCCTACATAGTACTGTAGAACAGCACGGACTCACGTCCTACAGAGTACTGTAGACTAGCACGGACTCACATCCTACATAGCTATACTGTGCTAGCACGGACTCACATCCACATAGTACTGTAGACTGCACGGACTCACGTCCTACATAGTACTGTAGACTAGCACGGACTCACATCCTACATAGTACTGTAGACTAGCACGGACTACATCCTACATAGTACTGTAGACTAGTACGGACTCACATCCTACATGGTACTGTAGGCTAGCATACAGACTCCTCTCTTAGATCTATATACTACCATGGTGGACAGACATGTCTCAGCTATATTTATGGTCTGTAACACACACAGTACCCACAGACACACACCAGCACAGTATAGGGCAATGTCTGGCCCTACTCCACTATAGGATCAACTAGTTTCAGATGGTTTTCCTGGAACCCCTCTGATGACCTTGCCTGATAATGTTCAATGAGTCATTATTCAGTTTGACTACATGCTGTGAGGAGAATGTCTGAGTTGAATGGGTTTTGAGGAATTGGACTCAGAAGGTTGAACAACCAAAGTTCCTCCCTCCTCACCCCCTCTCTCCCCCTCCTCTCCCCCCTATCCCCCTCCCCTACCACCCACAGTCACTCGCCACTCACCTTTCAAATTTCCTGTGAGGGGGACGACGCTTAAGAACTATTGTTGTGGGGGATTAGTCAGTGTGTGTGTGTGTGTTGTGTGTGTGTGTGTGTGTGTGTGTGGTGTGTGTGTGTGTGTGTGTGTGTGTGTTGTGTGTGTGTGTGTGGTGTGTTGTGTGTGTGTGTGTGTGTGTGTGTGTGTGTGTGTGTGTGTTGTGTGCATGCGTGTACTGTGTGTGTTACAGACCATAAATATGTCTGAGACATGTCTGTCCACCATTGTAGTCTATAGATCTAACAGAGGAGTCTGTGTGCTAGCCTACATTGCAGACACACACACACACTGGATTTTCCCGTGACCCCCTTCAACCCCATACTGAAGAAGCTGACCCGTAGGAAGAAGTAACCATGGCAACCTGTTTGTCCCCTAGATGCAGGAGTTGGAGCTGAGGGTGACAGAGTCTGACCAACGGCTGAGAGTGCTAGAAACAGGTACAGTACAGTAACAGTCTGCCAACCACATTTTACAATCACAGCTTCTGTAGGCTTGAGTAGCTTTCTCCCTCTCCTCTCTCTCTCTGTGTCTCTCTCTATCTCTCTCTCCCTCTGGTGTCTCGTCTCTGTGTCTCTCCTCTGCTCTCTCTCTCTCTCTCTCTCTCTCTCTTCTCTCTCTCTCTCTCTCTCCATTCTCTTCTCTCTCTCTCTCTCTCTCTCTCTCTCTCATCTCTCTCTCCCTCTCTCTCTCTCTCTCTCTCTCTCTGTGTCTCTCTCTCTCGCGTCGCCCTCTCTCTCTCTCTCTCTCTCTCTCCCTCTCCATCTCTTCCTCTCTCTCTTTCTCTCTGTGTCTCTCTCTCTTTCATAATTTCTGCACTTGCCTCTCTATAACAGTTGAGGCTCATCTTGCAATCTTGATTTAGTCTCCTGCTCTACTGATGGTTCCAGAGTCCATTTATTCCCATCTATCTTGTGAGTGTGAACAGCATAGTTGATGATGTATTACAGATCCATGTCATGGAAGAGAAGCTGAAATATGCAAACGTACAACCCAGTGAATCAGAGAACTCAGTGTTCAGAAGGTACCAGGACCTGACCAATCAGGTGCAGGAGAAAGATGCAGTGATAAAGAGATTAGAGGTGCAGCTGGAAAAACAGGTATGGAAGCTATAGAGTGAGACCCAAATGGTATCCTATCCCCTATATAGTGCACTACTTTTGACCAGAGCCCTATGGACCTTGGTCAAAAGTAGTGCACTGTATAGGGAATATGGTACAATTTAGGATGCAACCAATGATAAGAAACATGGAAGACACATTTCAGTTGAATGCATTCAGTTGTACAACTGACTAGGTATCCCCCTTTCCTTATTATGTCCATTCATGTTCATAATATGTACTGTAGGTTATGATGAGTCACTAACCATAAACCGTGTTTTCTTGGCCTCTAGATCTTAGTCAGAGCCCAGGAGGCTAAGATCATTGAGGAGAAGGCTGCTAAAATCAAAGACTGGGTTACGTTTAAGCTACGAGAGGTAAGCGTAGCTCGGATACACTATGTACTGGGACATATACATCCTATAGGGATCAGCCACGTCAAAGATGAAGCTTTCTTTACATTAGCTCAACTCAAACCCAAACCCAGCTTATGATCAGTTGTTAAAGACAAAGAGAACAGTTAACCCCAAACTGTCACGAATTGTCATCTTCTTTCTGTGCTGTTTCAGATGGAGATTGAGAACCAGCAGCTGAAATTGTCCAACCTGAAGCAGGCAGAACAGATGATGATGCTGCAGGACAAACTGCAAGGTGATCTTGATCCTCCTTCCACCACAGGATCTTTAGTTCATCTACCCAGCACCTCACCCTATGAGAGTACCAAACTCCATTTTAACAAAGCAACACCCGCAGGCCTTCGACGCCAGCCAGCTGTTCACAGCATTAACAACTGTCATCACAGTTTTCAATTGTTATCCACCTAAAGTCATGCAAATGGTCTGGTTGAAGTGGCATAGGATCTGTACAAGTGGGAGTATGTAGATGATGAAGAGGGGCCCAGCATAGAGCCCTGGGGCACACCACAGTCTATGTTACTTTGATAGTATCAGAGCCTTATCACCTTAGTGATAGATGATTAGTTGTGTGGGCCTATGTTCTACAGTACATGTTGTTATATTGTCAAAGGTTGCTGTTGTGTCGCTACATTGACTATATATTTTCCCATCTTGCCCAATAGCTCTCCTGGAGAAGCCTTCATCTCCCCTCCCCCCCACCTCTCCTTCCACAGACACCCACCAGGTACCCCCCAGCCCTCTGTACCCCTCATGCTGTCCTGGGACCCCACCTGTCCAGGAGGAGACAGGCTGGGGGAGACAGACAGGTCCAGGGGACAGAGCAGAGCAGCCCTGTAAACCCAGAGGAGACAGAGGAGACGCAACAGGCCACGGCACTGTGACAGTAACCCTGCCAGACACTCCCTCTCTGGGCAGCAAGGGCAGGGAGGCTGGGGCTGGACCTGCTAGTCCTGTTCCAACCACTGGAGGTCAAGACCAACCACTAGGTAGCGCTACTCCCAGAGATCACTCCTCGGACGAGCTCAACAGCAGGTTCCGCTCCCAACGTCTCCACTCTTCCTCCTCTTCCTCTTCCTCCTCCTCATCTTCCTCTGCCTGTGAAACAACCCACGGGGGTCCCAGGACCCCTGATATCCCTACCTCCACCTCCACCCCCAAAAACCCTCTCCTCTGCCGCTCTCCATCTAACTCCCACCCCTTCCAGACCCACGCCCAGCCCCTGGCACTACCCTCCCATACTGGGACCAGCATGACCCTACCCAAGGTGTGTTAAGTTCTATGTATATGTATTTATGTATATATACACTACCGTTCAAAAGTTTGTGGTCCCTTAGAAATGTCCTTGTTTTTGAAAGAAAAGCACATTTTTTGTCCATTAAAATAACATCAAATTGATCAGAAATACAGTGTAGACATTGTTAATGTTGTAAATGACTATTGTAGCTGGAAACAGCTGATTGATTTATGGAATATCTTACATAGGCGTACAGAGGCCATTATCAGCATCCATCACTCCTGTGTTCCAATGGCATGTTGTGTTAGCTAATCCAAGTTTATCATTTAAAAAGGCTAATTGATCATTAGAAAACCCTTTTGCAATTATCTTCTTCTGGCTGCAGGGGGAGTATTGAGTAACTTGGAAAAAGGTGCCCATTTCAAACGGCCTCGTACTCAATTCTTGCTCGTACATATGCATATTATTATTACTATTGGATAGAAAACAGTCTGTAGTTTATAAAACCGTTTGAATTATTGTATCTGAGTGAAAAAACTCATTCTGCAGCCCACTTCCTGACAGGAAGTGAGATTTCTGAAATCGAGGTCTCTGTTCAAAGGCTTGCCTATAAATGGGATGATACGTATTGGTATACATACACGTCATACACCTTCCCCTAGATGTCAATACACGTCATACACCCTTCCCCTAGATGTCAAGAGGAAGTGGAGAGAAGATGAATGGATTACTTGGTCTGAAGTGGAATAAATCCGGGAATGACGTGTCGCCATTTCCTGTTTTTTCGAAAGCGCGAAGATGAACCTGGAATCGCCTTCTGGAAAGCCGTCGTTATAGGCGAATACTATCTCCGGCTTTGATTTTATTTGATACATGTTACAATATCATCGTAAGTATTGTTTTTTCAATATAGTTTTATTAGATTATTGAAATTTATTCGGGACGTTAGGCGTGTTGCGTTGTTTGACTTTGTTCACGAAGGAGAGCTTCGCGCCACTGGCCAGTGTGCTTGCTAATTCAAGAGGGAAAGAGGTCGTTCTAAACCCAACAACGACTGTTCTGGACAACGGACCCCTTTGTACAACATTCTGATGGAAGATCACCAAAAAGTAGGACCCATTTTGGGATGCTATTTCATATATCTGTCGAACTGTGCTATCGCTACCGTTTGCCTTGAATCAATGCTGTTGTGTGTTAGCTATTGTAGTAAGCTAATATAACGCTATATTGTGTTTTGCTGTAAAACACTTAAAAAATCGGAAATATTGGCTGTATTCACAAGATCTTTGTCTTTCATTTGCTATACACCATATATTTTTCAGAAATGTTTTATGATGAGTATTTAGGTATTTGACGTTGGTGTCTGTAATTACTCTGGTTGCTTCGGTGCTATTTCTGACGGTAGCTGTGATGGTAGCATCAATGTAAAACTGATTTATACCTCAAATATGCAAATTTTTCGAACAAAACATAGATTTATTGTGATGTTTTATAGGACTGTCATCTGATGAAGTTGTTTCTTGGTTAGTTTGGTTGGATCTTGGTTAGTTAGGTTGGCTTTGTGCATGCTACCTGTGCTGTGAAAAAATGTCTGTCCTTTTTTTGTATTAGTGGTGAGCTAACATAAATATATGTGGTGTTTTCTCTGTAAAACATTTAAAAAATCGGACATGTTGGCTGGATTCACAAGATGTTTATCTTTCAAATGCTGTATTGGACTTGTTAATGTGTGAAAGTTAAATATTTCTAAAAAATATATTTTGAATTTCGCGCCCTGCACTTGAGCTGGATGTTGTCATAAGTGTACCGGTGTCGGGCTTGCAGCCTGAAGAAGTTATGTTAGCACAGCTGAAAACTGTTGTTCTGATTAAAGAAGCAATAAAACTGGCCTTCTTTAGACTAGTTGAGTATCTGGAGCGTCAGCATTTGTGGGTTCGATTACAGGCTCAAAATGACCAGGAACAAAYACCTTCTGAAACTCAGTCTATTCTTGTTCTGAGAAATGAAGGCTATTCCATGTGAGAAATTGCCAAGAAACTGAAGATCTCGTACAACGCTGTGTACTACTCCCTACACAGAACAGCGCAAACTGGTTCTAACCAGAATAGAAAGAGGAGTGTGAGGCCCCGGTGCACAACTGAGCAAGAGGACAAGTACATTAGAGTGTCTAGTTTGAGAAACAGACGCCTCACAAGTCCTCAACTGGCAGCTTCATTAAATAGTACCCGCAAAACACCAGTCTCAACGTCAACAGTGGCAAAAGAACACAGACACGAGACAGAGGAACTCTGCCTAGAAGGCCAGCACCAGAGCCAAAAATCWAAAATTTGGACTCATCAGACCAAAGGACAGATTTCCACCGGTCTAATGTCCATTGCTCGTGTTTCTTGTCCCAAACAAGTTTCAAATCAAAATCAAATCAAACTTTATTTGTCACGTGCCGAATACAACACGTGTAGATTTACCGTGAAATCCTTACTTACAAGCCCTTAATCAACAGCGCAGTTCAAGAAGTGTTTAGAAAATATTTACCAAGTAGACTAAAATAAAAAGTAATAATAAAAAGTAACACAATAAGAATAACGAGGCTATATACAGGGGTCACTGGTACCAAGTCAGTGTGTGGGGGTACAGGCTAGTTGAGGTAATTTGTACATGTAGGTGGGGGTGAAGTGACTATGCATAGATAATAAACAGCGAGTATCAGCAGTGTACAAGTGGGGGAGGTCAATGTAAATTGTCCGGTGGCGATTTTATTAATTGTTCAGCAGTCTTATGGCTTATGCGGTCTTATGGCTTATGTCACCCTGTAGCGCTGTCTTAGGCGTCTCACAGTACGGACATTGCAATTTATTGCCCTGGCCACATCTGCAGTCCTCATGCCTCCTTGCAGCATGCGTAAAGCACGTTCACGCAGATGAGCAGGAACCCTGGGTATCTTTCTTTGGTTTCTGTTTTTCAGAGTCAGTAGAAAGGCCTCTTTAGTGTCCTAAGTTTTCATAACTGTGACTTTAATTCCCTACTGTTTGTAAGCTGTTAGTGTCTTAACGACCGTTCCACAGGTGCATGTTTATTAATTGTTTATGGTTCATTGAACAAGCATGGGAAACAGTGTTTAAACCCTTTACAATGAAGATCTGTGAAGTAATTTGGATTTTTACGAATTGTCTTTGAAAGACAGTGTCCTGAAAAAGGGATGTTTCTTACTTTTGCTGAGTTTATATATATATTAATGTGGCCCTATACACCTGTAATTATGGTACTCTCTCTCCATTCCTTGTATTTGTACACGAGCCGTACAATTATTTTTACTGTTTGACTGTGCGAATGTGTGATGGCCGCTCTGGAGCGTGATGTTATCAGTCAGTAAACTTAGTTGAACTTGAACCTCATCAATCAATCGGCCAATCAATCAAATGTCAATCAATAATGTCATCTATCTTTGTTTGTGAACTAACAGGTGCGGACGCCTCTGACCCCACGAGACAGCATTCAGCTGGTGAAGAAACACTACAGTCAGCCCCAGCCTGGAGGTGTGGACCGGCTGCACCACCTCAACGTCCCCAGTCAGCCCCAGTCTGGAGGTGTGGACCGGCTGCTCCACCTCAACGTCCCCAGTCAGCCCCAGCCTGGAGGTGTGGACCGGCTGCTCCACCTCAAGTCCCCAGTCAGCCCAGCTGGAGGTGTGGACCGGCTGCTCCACCTCAACGTCCCAGTCAGCCCCAGTCTGGAGGTGTGGACCGGCTGCTCCACCTCAACGTCCCCAGTCAGCCCCAGCCTGGAGGTGTGGACCGGCTGCTCCACCTCAACGTCCCCAGTCAGCCCCAGCCTGGAGGTGTGACCGGCTGCTCCACCTCAACGTCCCCAGTCAGCCCCAGCCTGGAGGTGTGGACCGGCTGCTCCACCTCAACGTCCCCAGTCAGCCCCAGCCTGGAGGTGTGGACCGGCTGCTCCACCTCAACATCCCCATAGACATCATGACTGCTTCCAGCTCCCAGGTAAAGCGGTGAGCATGCTCAGCTCTATCCTGTAGTGTAGAAACAGTGAGAGTGTGCTTAAAGTCAACAGTCGGTCACATAACAACGATAAAAAGGTACCCGGCTGCACTCAGTTGATGAAGTTGTAATTTAAGTAATTGCTTCTCCTTTTTCATCTTTGCACCCTGCAGAGCCTTGCATCTCCCTCCACCTGCAGTCACTTCCTGGTGGAGACAGATATAGATGACGGGCTGCCTGACAGTATGGAGGGGGTGGTAGAGGGGGCAGAGGGTCCTCCCCAGGAAGGAGTGTCGTTTGTTGGGTTGGCTGAGGGTCTGGAACTGCTGGATCCGGAGGTTCTGAAACCCCCCACCCCGCCTCTGCACCGCTTCCCCTCCTGGGTAAGAGAGAGAGAAAGAGTGAGAGAGAGAGCTGGTGGAGTGCTCTTTGCCATAGTCTCATATCTGTGTATGTGTGTGTGTTCCTGTTGTTGTGAGCAGTCAAAGTAATGTTATAAAACACACATACACACACTCATGCTTACACAAMGATCTATGTGCTCTACAGGAGAGCCGTATCTATGCTGTGGCCAAGTCAGGGATGACAGTATCGGAGGCGACCACAGGAGCCAGAGGTCCTGGTCCAGGTGAGTTGCCTACCATGCTGATGTTGGAGAGGACTGTCTGGAGGAATCTCAATTGCAGTTCCTTGTTTCCTCATGAGGAATCAAGGAATTGCAATTGAGATTATCCCTCTGTGTCTGTGGTGGAACATTATGGGGCCTGTCAGTACTCATTTTGATGTCACATCTTCCTATCTGAGGGGGCTAAGTAACACCTGTGCAGGTGTGATCTGGGAAGCTTTAAGGAGCTCTTTAAAGAGATGTGTAAGAGCAGAACCCTGCCTTTTAATCAGCTGTGATGAAAGGATAGGACCTACACACAGTAAGACAGACTATAATTATAAATCTCACTGCATCACKAACATCTCATGTTTTCTGCAGGAAAACCACAGTACCCTGCCGCAGGACCATTCACTCACCTGATTTACAAGAACATCACTGTACCCGTGTATACCACACTGAAAGGGGTGAGTACCGTACTCTACAGCAGCTCTAACTGTMTCCAACTGACAATAACATATCCACTCCCTATGGACTGTGGTATGTGCTGAGGAATATCTAAAAGTGTCTTCTGTCTGCAGAAAGCCACTCAGATCAGCAGTGTGCCCCTGCATGATGATGACTCTGGTTCGGAGGATGACAGTGGCTCTCTGGCCAGCCTCAGGACCTCCAGCCTGGGCCCAGAAAGGAAGGGCAGCACCCCCGGGAGCCCCCGCGCCGTCAAGAGGGGTGAGAGGGTTTACTTTACTTTCATTCATTTTTTTTGCACACTTTAAAAAAGTACAATATAACATATAACACAAGGTACGTGCAAATAAGACCGTCAGCTGTGAATCACCTGAATGACCTGTTCCTGTTTGGACTTCTGACCTTTGATCCCTCCAGGTGTGTCCATGTCATCCATTAGCTCTGAAAGTGACTACGCCATCCCTCCTGACGCCTACTCCCTGGAATCGGACTACTCTGAGCCAGAACACAAGGTCCAGAGAACATCTTCATACTCCTGCGAGAGCCTGCGAGAGCCTGTGAGTGACCATTTACAGTACGATATGGTGCAGTACAGTACCATGCACTAGCCACAATAGAATATAAGATGCAAGGACCTCTTCTACTTCACTGTAGATTCACTAGGACTATTCAGCTGTACTGAGCAGCTGTAAAGGACAACGTGAAAAGAAACTATCCAATCCAGCAAAGTATGGTTGAGGTGGCAGTGTGAAAATGGTAAGTGAGTCATGTGCTGTGTGTGTCCCCATGTACAGGAGATGCTGGAGAAGTCAGGCTACCTGCTGAAGATGGGCAGTCAGGTTAAAGCCTGGAAGAGACGCTGGTTCATCCTGAGGAACGGAGAGATCTTCTACTACAAGTCTCCGGTGAGTCTCCACACGTCCTCACTATCTTCTTGATTACTGTCTTCTCTGACAGAGTTATTACAGTGGCAGTAAATCGCCAACCTTGGCTTTATACCTGTTCAGAAAAACACACACCAGTTGGCAGTGTGCACCCTTTCAGTTTGTTTACCAACTCATAGAAGTAGTACAAGAAGAAAATGGACTACTTCAAAATGGAGATGGGCTCAATGGCGCTGCCCGTGCTCTCACAGATGCCATCATGGGACCGATACAGTAATGCAATGTCTATCTAAGTCTATGGCTGAATCTGTTAAGTTACAACTGGGGTTGGTTCYAAAACGCACAGGAGGATATTTCTCCAGGAACACGGTTGGAGAGCCATGGTTTATTCTGTAATGCCAACTCCTTCCTATGGTCTTTGTCCTGGTGTTTCAGAGCGATGTGATACGGAAGCCTCAGGGTCAGATGGAGCTGAACTCTTCCTGTCGCATCGCCCGTGGAGAAGGAGCACAGACCTTCCAGGTGAGTGACAGTGATGAGCAGTGGAGAAGGAGCACAGACCTTCCAGGTGAGTGACAGTGATGAGCATGGAGAAGGAGCACAGCCTTCCAGGTGAGTGACAGTGATGAGCAGTGGAGAAGAGGCACAGACCTTCCAGGTGAGTGACAGTGATGAGCAGTGGAGAAGGAGCACAGACTTCCAGGTGAGTGACAGTGATGAGCGTGGGAAGGAGCACCGACCTCCCAGGTGAGTGACAGTGATGAGCAGTGGAGGAAGGAGCACAGACCTTCCAGGTGAGTGAACAATGATGACCCAGTGGAGAAGGAGCACAGACCTCCAGGTGAGTGACAGTGATGAGCAGTGGAGGCCTGCTGAGGGGAGGACAAGCTCATAAAAATGGCTGGAATAGAGTCAATGGAATGGTATCAAACATGGGTTGATAACGACTCCATTCCGGCCATTATTATGAGCCGTCCTCCCCTTAGCAGCCTCCACTGGAGAAGAGGGGTTTAATCTGCTGTTACTGATAGTTCCCCACTTTCACCCCCAGAAGTAAATTGAGTTAGCTAGTTTGGTTAGCGCACGCAACATTTGGTTGTGGGTTCTGGGATTACTAGTAACACACACACACACAACACCACACACACACACACACAACACACACAAACACACACACACACACACACACCACACACACACACACACACACACACACACACACACACACACACTGCACACACATCCCTAGCACAAACTGGGTAAAAAAGAACGTTGCAGCCTGAAGAGAGATCATCAGGTATGGAATGTTGTCTTCTGCAGCTGATACTCATCTCTAAACCTGGGATGCTATCTCAGTGTGGTGTGTGTGTGTGTGTGTGTTGTGTGTGTGTGTGTGTGTGTGTGTGTGTGTGTGTGTGTGTGTGTGTGTGTGTGTGTGTGTGTGGTGTGTGTGTGTGGTGTGTGTGTGTGTGTGTGTGTGTGTGTGTGTGTGTGTGTGTGTTGTGTGTTCTTGCGTACGTGATGTGTCTATCCTACCTGCCTGTCTTTACAGGCACGTACTCACCCTGCATTTCTCTTCTCCTGTTCTAATCTTCTCCTGTTCTAATATTCCTCTGATCTAATCTTCTCCTGTTCTAATTTCTCCTGTTCAAATCTTCTCCTGTTCTAATATTCTCCTGTTCTAATATTCTCTCTGTCTAATCTTCTCCTGTTCTAATCTTCTCCTGTTCTAATATTCTCCTCTTCAAATCTTCTCCTGTTCTAATATTCTCCTGTTCTAATCTTCTCCTGTTCTAATAATCTCCTGTTCTATTCTTCTCCTGTTCTAATCTTCTCCTGTTCTAATCTTCTCCTGTTCTAATATTCTCCTCTTCAAAATCTTCTCCTGTTTTAATCTTCTCCTGTTTATATTCTCCTGTTTCTAATCTTCTCCTGTTCTAATATTCTCCTCTTCAAATCATCTTCTTCTAATCTTCTCCGTGTTCTAATCTTCTCCTGTTCTAATCTTCTCCTGTTCTAATATTCTCCTGTCTAATCTTCTCCTGTTCTAATATTCTCCTCTTCAAATCTTCTCCTGTTCTAATATTCTCTCTGTTCTAATCTTCTCTGTTCTATTCTCTCCTGTTCTAATCTTCTCTGTTCTAATCTTCTCCTGTTCTATCTTCTCCTGTCTTAATCTTCTCCTCTTCAAATCTTCTCCCTTCTCCTGTTCTTTTCTTCTCCTGTTCTAATCTTCTCCTGTTTCTAATCTTCTCCTGTTCTAATATTCTCCTGTTCTAATCTTCTCCTCTTCAATCTTCTCCTCTTCAAATCTTCTCCTCTTCAATCTTCTCCTGTTCAAATTTCTCCTGTTCTAATCTTCTCCTGTCTAATCCTCTCCTGCTCTATCTTCTCCTGCTCTAATCTTCTCCTGTTCAAATCTTCTCCTGTTCTAATCTTCCCTGTTCTAATCTTCTCCTCTTCAAATCTTCTCACTGTTCTAATCTTCTCCTGTTCTAATCTTCTCCTGTTCTAATCTTCTCCTGTTCTAATCTTTCCTGTTCTAATCCTCTCTCTCAATCTTCTCCTCTTCAAATCTTCTCCTGTTCTAATATTCTCCTGTTCAAATCTTCTTCCCTGCCTCTAATCTCCTCCTGCTCTAATCCTCTCCTGCTCTAATCCTCTGCCTGCTCTAATCTTCTCTGTTCTAATATTCTCCCGTTCAATCTTCTCCTGTTCTAATCTTCTCCTGTTCTAATATTCTTGTCATCTCTCGTTCTAATTCTCCTGTTTCTATCTTCTCCTGTTCTAATATTCTCCTGTTCTAATCTTCTCCTGCTCTAATCTTCTCCTGCTCTAATCCTCTCCTGCTCTAATCCTCTCCTGCTCTAATCTTCTCCTGCTCTAATCAGTTGATAACAGAGAAGAAGACATTCTTCCTGACGGCMGACTCTCCCAACATCTTGGAGGAGTGGATCAGAGTTCTACAGAACATCTTCAAGGTCCAAGCCAGCAGCCCCGTCGCCATGGAGACCACCACCGCCAAACCCACCGTGAGGGGCTGGCTCACTAAGGTCAGGGGTCACTGACTCACTAAGGTCAGGGGTCACTGGGCTGGGCCTAAGAGATGAGAAACAGACAACATGTTTAGGGTGATTGGCCTTAGCAAGACGAGGTACAAAAGTCCTTATCTTGATCACATAATGATTGAGACTGGGGCTAGGAGACCCTAAGATCACAGATTGAGATGGGACCAGGAAATCCCAGCCTGCCAAACCCTCCGCTAACCTGGACGAAGCTTGGCCAATTGTGCGCCGTCTCATGGATCTCCCAGCTGTGACACAGCCTGGGATCGAACCCGGGTCTGTAGTGGCGCCTCAAGTACAGCAATGCAGTGCCTTAGACCGCTGCGCCACTCGGGAGGCCCCCAAAACACAGTTTTAATGGAAACTTTTGACTTGCCTTTTAAATTGAAGCTTTTAACTTGCCTTTTTCATGGAAGGACAACTCTTATTACAAAGGCAATACAAAAATATAGCTATTCTCACCCAATATAGAGATCTATTATATCAACAATATGTTTCTTATTAGGACACCGTAAAGTTTAAACTAGCCATTCTTCCCACTGTAAGAAAAAGAGACTGTCACAGATTGGCGGAAGGCTTTCACTTCAGGCAGATTCCTGGACAGCTAATTCACGTTGTGACACGGCTAGAGTTAGGACCCCTTACGGATCAGGGGATGAGGATGTTTGAGTGTATAGCCCCACTTCTCTACAGATGTGTGTCCAGTAGGTTGAGACTGGGGCTAGGAGACCCTAAGATCACAGAGGTGTGTCTGTCAGTATGGGTTGAGGGCTGGGGCTAGGAGACCTAAGACTCACAGAGGTGTGTCTGTCAGTATGGTTGAGACTGGGGCTAGGAGAACCCTAAGATCACAGAGGTGTGTGTCTGTCAGTATGGTTGAGGCTGGGGCTAGGAGACCCTCTAAGATCACAGAGGTGTGTCTGTCAGTATGGTTGAGGCTGGGGCTAGGAGACCCTAAGATCACAGAGGTGTGTCTGTCAGTATGGTTGAGGCTGGGGCTAGGAGACCCTAAGATCACAAGAGGGTGTGTCTGTCAGTATGGTTGAGGCTGGGGCTAGGAGCCCCTCTAAGATCACAGAGGTGTGTCTGTCAGGTTGGTTGAGGGCTGGGCTAGGAGACCCTAAGATCACAGAGGTGTGTCTGTCAGTATGGTGAGACTGGGGCTAGGAGACCCTAAGATCCACAGAGGTGTGCTGTACAGTATGGTTTGAGGCTGGGGCTAGAGAACCCTCTAAGATCACAGAAGGTGGTGTCTGTCAAGTATGGTGTTGGCCTGGGGCTAGGGACCCTCTAAGATCACAGCAGGTGTTCTGTCATATGGTGAGGCTGGGCTAGGAGGACCCTAAGATTCACAGAGTTGTCGTCAGTGGTTTGACTGGCTACCAAGATCAGCAGTGGTTGTCTTCCAGTAGTGAGGCGGGGCTAGGAGACCCTAAGATCACAGAGGTGTGTCTGTCAGTATGGTTGAGGCTGGGCTAGGAGACGCTTAAGATCATAACAGAGGTGTGTCTGTCAGTTTGGTTGAGGACTGGGGCTAGGAAGACCCTAATCACAGAGGTGTGTGTCTTGTCAAGTATGGTTGAGGCTGGGGCTAGGGAGACCCTATAGATCACAGAGGTGTTGTCTGTCATGTTTGGTTGGCTGGGGCTAGGAGACCTGCTAAGATCACAGAGGTGTGTCCTGTTCAGTATGGTTGAAGGCTGGGGCTAGGAGAACCCTAACGATCAAGAGGGTGTGTCTGTCAAGTATGGTTGAGGCTGGGGCTAGGAGACCCCCTAAGATACACAGAGGTGTGTCTGTCAGTATGGTTGAGCTGGGGCTAGGAACCCTCTAAGATCACAGAGGTGTGTCCTGTCAGCTAATGGTTGAGGACTTGGGGCTAGGAGACCCTTAAGATCACAGAGGTGTGTCTGTCAGTATGGTTGAACTGGGGCTTAGGAGACCCTACTATGATCACAGAGGCATGTGTCTGATCGTATGGTTGAGAGCTGGGGCTAAGGAGACCCCTAAGACACAGAGTGTGTCTGTCAGTAGTGTGAGGCTGGGGCTAGGAGACCCTAAGATCACAAGGTGTGTCTGTCTAGTATGGTTGGCAGGAGACCTGTCGGTGGTGCAGTAGGGAGCGCTCGGGAACCCTCTAAGATCACAGAGGTGTGTCTCGTCAGTATGGTTGAGGCTGGGGCTAGGAGACCCTAAGATCGACAGAGGTGTGTCTGTCAGTGATGGTGAGGGCTGGGGCTGGGAGACCCTCTAAGATCACAGAAGTGTGGTCTGTCAGTATGGTTGAGGACTGGGCTAGGATACCCTAAGATCACGAGGCTGTGTCTGTCAGTATTGGGTTGAGGCTGGGGCTAGAGACCCTTAGATCACAGAGGTTGTGTCTGTGCAGTATGGTTGAGGCTGGGGCTAGGAACCTCTAGATCCACAGAGTGTTCTGTCAGTATGGTTGAGACTGGGGCTAGGAGACCCTAAGATCACAGAGGTGTGTCTGTCAGTATGTTTGAGGCTGGCGGCTAGGAGACCCTAAAGATCCACAGAGGTGTGTCTGTCAGTATGGTTGAGGCTGGGGCTAGGAGACCCTAAGATCACAGAGGTGTGTCTGTAGTATGGTTGAGGCTGGGCTAGGAGGACCCTAAGATCACAGAGGTGTGTCTGTCAGTATGTTGAGACTGGGGCATAGGAGACCCTAAAGCATACAAGGTTGTCTGTCAGTATGGTTGAGGCTGGCTAGGAGGACCCTTCTAAGAATCACAGAGTTGGTCTGTCCAGTAATGGGATGGCGGGGCTAGGAGACCCTAAATCCACAGAGGTTTGTCATGTGAGTGGCTGAGGACCTAGATCAGGATGTTCGTCATGGTTGAGAGCTGGGCTAGGAGACCCTAAGATACAGCAGGATGTGTCCTGTCAGTATGTTGAGGCTGGGCTAGGAGGACCTCTAAGATCACAGACGGTGCTGTTAGTCAGTATGGTGCACGGACTGGGGTAGGAGACCCTCTAAATCACAGAGGTGGTGTGCATGCGCTGACAGACAGATCAACTATCTGTAAAGAGCTTTGACCTCTATACTATACGCATATGCACCTCAGAAGCTGGAGTGATCGTACTGGTTTCACTTATCTTCTCTCTGCATATTGACCTCTCGACCCTGAATGATCTATGAGATGCTAACACTAGGATTATGAGTCATTGAGATGCAAGCAAGTAGTCCCACACATCACTCTCTACTGCACCTGCTGTTGAAATTTAGAAATATTATATAGCTGATGTCTTGGTGATTGTGATATCTATAAAACCTCACGACATTCTCGCTCTGTCTCCTTCTATCTCTCTCTCACTCTCTCTTCATCTCCACGCTCTCTCTGTTTCTCTGTCTCTCGCTGTCCCTCTCTCTCTTCTCTTTTCTCACCCACTCTGCCTCTCTCCTGCAGGTTGAAGCATGCCACTCTAAGCTGGTATGGTGCTCTCTGGCTTCAGCCAGGTCTCTTACTATTATCACAGGAACCACATGAAAAAGGTGTCAAGTTCCTTCTTTTCTCCTCCTAAATTACCCTCATTATGTCAGCGTCATTACTGTGACAAGTCTATATCTGTAGCGTATAACCTGAATATCATTCTCTAACTGTGCTGTGTGTATAGGTGTTCACGTCTCAGGCTCCCCCTAGGCAGCTGCGCGATGCGTGACGGCCGGTGGTGGAGGAGGTGGACAGGTCATGTGACTCTGACGAGGCACTACGAGGCCAGTGGCGTGCTCTTGATCAATCTCACTGTACCCTAATGGTTCCACCCCAGAGAGCAAGAGCCCACCTACCTGCCTAGCCCGCAAAGTAGCACCTGACCCTACCACCATGCCAAGAAGTACAGCCCGTAAACTCACACCCTCAGCGGAAGACGACCCTAATTCACTACATCCCTACGCGCAGTCGCTAAACTAACTTACCAACCGCTACGCGAGTAGACCTACTCACACTACATATACCCCACTGCAAGAGAAGCGACAGCACCCCTAAACACTACTACCCGTTACCCGCCTCACTGCAAGAGAAGGCACAGCACCCTAAAAACTACATACCCATATACCCCCACCCACTGCAGACAAGTTACAGCACCCGGCTAAACTACAACTACCCTATACCCCCTCACTGCAAAGAAAGTACAGCACCCGGTAAACTACACTACCCAGTATACCCCTCACTGCTAAGAGGAAGGGTCCAGCACCCCTAAACTTACCACTACCCATATACCCCCTCACTGCAAGAGAAGGTACAGCACCCCTAAACTACACTACCCACTATACCCCCTCACTGCAGAGAAGTAAGACCCCTAATACAACCCTGTACCCTACCAAGCCACCCCTAAACTACCACTACCCATATACCCCCTCACTGCCAGAGAAGGTACAGCACCCCCTAAACTACACTACCATATACCCCCCCCATGCAAGAGAAGGTACAGCACCCCTAAACTACACTACCCATATACCCCCTCACTGCAAGAGAAGGTACAGCACCCCTAAACTACACTACCCATATATCCCCTCACTGCAAGACAAGGTACAGCACCCCTAGATTACACTACCCATACACCCCTTCACCTATTTGCTCATATGTACCAAGCAAGAGAAGGTACAGTACTCTAAAACTACACTACCCATAACCCCCCCCACCTACCTGCTCATAGGCACCAAGCAAGAGAATATACAGCACTCTAAAAATACACTTATTCAAACACCTCAATTTCCCATAATTGTCAGTTACAACCCACAGACACATTTACACTTACCTGTTTCCATTATCTCCTCCAACCTTCCTGTCCAGGACACCTGGCTGTACCACCTGACAGTCGCGGCAGGCAGCAGTGCCAGCTTCAAGGTGGGCACAGAGTACGAGCAGCTGGTCGGGAACCTCCTAGACGTAGAGGGAGATCCAGGTAAGTCATCTAATCATTCAAGTCAGTCTGTCTGTCAACACCAAAGACAAGTACACTACTTGAGAAGGTTAATGTCTAACAAGGTCTTGAAGATAGACTAGTGGTTAACAGACTGGTCTAACACGTGCTATACTGTATCACATAAGGTTTCAGATTCAGTCAGTAGCTCTTTCATGTTACCTTAACCAGGACAGACTACTGAAATCTCTTGATCCAGTCTGCCATCTGCAGATAGTGTTTATGACTGGGCTCAAGTAAGGCTGTTTCTGGTCAATCTCT
>NW_019942793.1:58408-61133 GCF_002910315.2 Salvelinus sp. IW2-2015 | reverse complement strand
GTGTGTGGGCTGTGTGTGCTGTGTTGTGGTTGTGTGTGTGTCGTGGTGTTGTGTGTGTGTGTTGTGTGTGTGTGTGTCTGTCTGCTGTGGTGGGGTGATTCTCTTAGGGACAGGGAGTGAGACAGGGATGGGATGGGGAGTGAGACAGGGATGGGATGGGAAGTGTGACAGGGATAGGGACAGGGAGTGAGACAGGGAGTGAGACGGGGATAGGGACAGGGAGTGAGACAGGGATAGGGACAGGGAGTGAGACAGGCATGGGATGGGGAGTAATGAAGTGGATCTGGAGGAGCATGGATCTTGACCTTGATGTATCCTGTTCCTCTCTTTTCAACTGGGCCTCCCAGTCTGTCTCACCCCTCCCCTTCTCTCTATGCCTTAGTGAGCCCCCCCGCTTCCCCATATTTTAGGTTGTTTTTGTCTGATTGGTGCTACATACAGTATGTAGACGAATGGATGAATAGAGCTCACAACCCCTCTGTTCCTGTTCAAATATTTTGAACATTCACCTTTCCTTCTGTCCTCCCCTTCTTTGAAGTATAGTCCCTGATGTGACAGGGCTGTGTTAGTGAAAGATGTCATGACACAGTATTCATACAGAGCCTTGATCCTAGTAACATTTTCCTGTTCCCCTCAAGCAATGACAGACTAGTTTGACAGCTTCCTCCTGACTTGGATGAACCTGTCAAACTTGGAATGTGTTTCCAAGTAGGAAACACATTCAAGTTTGTGCATGCAGGGCCGGGCCGCCCATTAGTTAGGATTAGGTGGCTGCCTTTGGCAGCAGATTGACAAGGGTGGCGTTTTCCCAGCCAAACTGTCCAACACATGAATCAACACAAAAAAAACTCACATAATTCTGCCCAAAAACAATGACAATTTCTCTAAACCACTGGCATATGGGCTTTTTAGGTGAGCGCCAATGGCACCCTTTGATAAGCAGTGCCTGCCTAAGGCAGGGACGCAAAATATCAATCTTGTCCATTTCCAGCTCACCTCTCCAGGGTTCTGTTGGAGAGACGCATCTCTGCAGCGCTCCACCAACGTTCTGTCAAAAAAATGATCTAACATAAATCATATAGGTATAGGATATGGTAAAAAGAGTATGTGGCCTTTTCTGTAGCCGACAGGCTGGAGATATAATGTATGACAATGTAATGAGACAGACACTTTTTACATCATGCAGGTTTCCCCGATCAAATAGCCTAACCTAAATGGCGGCCAATAAAGAAATGTGCTGACATGTTAAAAAACAACATATCCTAAAAACAGGACAGGTCAGTGTACAATGGACCATATGGAATGGACAATCAGGCTGCTCACAACCGCTGTCCAGGAGTTTCACCCCGTAGGCATGATGTCATGATCAGTGGTTTGTATCCATCAATTTTTGATAATCTGATCATAGTGAAAAATAAAATATATATAATTTTTTGTTGTGTAAACATGAATTCTCATTGCAAGTAGACTCAGGATAACTCCTGATAAAGTTAGCTAGCTGATTTTCAGAAGTTAAAAAGCCAAATTTATTAGTCACAGGAATCATTCAGGACTAATAAAGCCAATGCAATGGCCTGTTTAACAAACGATAGGCATTCCACATAACATTCAAAATCAAATCAAATGTTATTGGTCACATACACATGGTTAGCAGATGTTAATGTGAGTGTAGCGAAATGCTTGTGCTTCTAGTTCCGACCATGTAGTAACATCTAACAACTCCACAACAACGGCTACATTCCACTGGCCGACACTGTAGGCTACACCCCAGTAAGCACAGACCGACGGCGACGTCATTTGGACGTCTTTTTTGGTCCTGTCCGGACCGGCTGTCTTTTTTTGTTGCAGTCCGGACCGGCCTTGATTTCCACGTCCTCAGATGTAAATCTGAACCGATCATAGACATATATTTTAGGTTAAGATTTTGTTCGGTCTGGACCGGTCTTGATTTAGTTCAAACATGGACGTCTATAAATTATGTATTTTTCGACCTTCATTCAGAACTGAAAATTATCTTCATTTTAACATTCGGGTAAAATGTGTATTTTCAACGTCATTTTGCTTACTGGCTCTATTCTAGTTTTGCGGGGTTATATGAGGAGGGCGGCAGAATGGCCAGGTCCGGGCTTTCATTACTATAGCTCTGTTTGAGGGGTGGTCTACAATATCAACATAATTTACTTTATGTTCATAATCTTGCCTTTTATTATACCTCATGTTTGTTGTATTGTCAAGAACAAACATGGAATTAAACATTTAGTTGGACGGTGTATGCCATGTGTATCCCGTACATACGACTAATAAAACTTGAAACTCTATCTCTATGTATGTTTGCCTCCACCTGCTGGTTGTAAACAGGTATAACACTGACATGGCTTTGAGCGCGTTAAAGATTGATTGACTACATTGCAGTCTGACTGCACAGAGCCACTGATCTACAAATCAACCTTCATAAAATGCATCCGAAATAACAACTCATTATAATAATTTATTTAATTAAAGCGCTTTTCTCACACCCAAAAGTGATCAAGATTAGTGATTATGTGACCAAGTCTAAACTAGTGATTATGTGACCAAGACTAGTGATTATGTGTGATCAAGACAAGACTAGTGATTATGTGATCAAGACTAGACTAGTGATTATGTGATCAAGACTAGTGATTATGTGATCAAGACTAGTGATTATGTGATCAAGACTAGTGATTATGTGATCAAGACTAGTGAT
>NW_019942793.1:48551-57072 GCF_002910315.2 Salvelinus sp. IW2-2015 | reverse complement strand
AAAGTGTATAATAGAACAGTAGTCCTATCAATCTACCATAATAATGTTCACTAATCATGGAACTGTGATAACGGTCCAGACGTCGTGAACCGTGTGCCAGGCTCCAGGTTTAAACTGCTATGTAATGGTCTGCGTTCCATCATGATTCAAATAGGCTACCTGTCCCAGGTTATTGCACAACTTGTAATACGTTAGCCTAATATGATACACTATTTCTAGGGATCCGCAGGAACAACCACACGAACGTGACAGAGGAAAGAAAGGGAAACMAACGATTTAATGGTATGATGCAAAATGTAAGGAAACTAACACTGAAGTCAGTGACAGTTTTAAATGTACGTGAGTGAAATAGTGGGTAATAATTAACACAATACAAATTGTAATAAAAAATATAAYCAGGAAAAAGTCTGGGCATATAATTGAAACATTCTATGCAAACGGCTTGCTCATTTAACTAGCTCTTATGAATAGCTCTTCTGAAAATAAATATTACAGTGCATGGAGAATGGTTTTATTTCTATCGGAAAAAGAAAGATGTTGTTCCACTTGGAACCGACACGTTGCTAAACCTTATTAATACTATCATTGAGCGTAAAGGTGGTGAAATTATGAGGGAATTAAGTGAAGGTCAGAATACGGTGAAGGTCAGAATACGGTGAAGGTCAGAATACACCTCGGCCACACCTTCATTTCTTTGATCTCCACCCCCCAAAAATAGGGTGAATAGCATGCTATTCTCATGCTTAAATTCAAGGTCAGAATACGGGTAGAGAAAAGTGCTTTAAAAGGGAATTATGTTCCATTTACGCTTAACTCGCGTCAGAATTCCCCCCCATATGAGTACCAGGCCAGGGCTCTTTCTCAATTGTCAAAACATCCATCCTCTGATACATAGCCATTGATCCTGAAATTATCAAGGCGATACCCAAATGCAGACACAGGAGGCAGAAGGTTGGAGTCTTACAATGTTTATTAATCCAAAGGGGMAGGCAAGAGAATGGTCGTGGARAGGCAAAAGGGTCAAAACCAGATCAGAGTCCAGGAGGTACAGAGTGGCAGACAGGCTCGTGGTCAAGGCAGGCAGAAAGGTCAGGCAGGCGGGTACAAAGTCCAGAAACAGGCAAGGGTTAAAACCGGGAGGACTAGAAAAAGGAGAATGCAGGAGAACGGGAAAACAGCTGGTTGACTTGGAAACATACAAGACGAACGAGCACAGAGAGACAGGAAACAGGGATAAATACACTGGGAAAAACAAGCGACACCTGGAGGGGGTGGAGACAATAACGTGGACAGGTACAAAACTAGGGTGTGACAGAAATATAACTTATAAAAGCCTCCTGGGTAGGTTGCACATTTTGGTGAATATTCAGAGGTGGAAACTTTCCGTGGGAATTAACGGAATATGTGGGAATTTACGAAAATATATGCAAATTAATATTAATACCATTTAAATGTAGATTGTTTCATTGGATATATACCATATCATATGGAGACAGAAACATAAACCTTTTACCTAATCATATAGACATAATTGCACATGTTAAATCCTTCCAATAGAAAAAAAATATATACATAATTTAGTTACGAATTGAACTTTAATTAACCTGTGAGTTGACTCTTCACATGGGATGATTTCACTGAACAACAAAAGAAAGGGAATATTGAATGACCCCCAATGATGCATCGCATCTGCCAAAAATGTTTTCAACATACATCTGTAAAATGATAGTCTAGAAACTAAAGCTTTGGTTGTCTTCCTCCCAGGCCTCCATGTCTTCTCCCTGGACCTCCTCAATGTCCACCTCTTGAACATCAGACTCTGAGGCCTCATCTTCACTATCACTTTCCAACCTTGTTGAGGATGGCTCGTTGTCAGGCTCAAAAAGCCTCAAATTTGCCCAGATGGCCACCAATTTTTCAACCCTTGTATTGGTCAGCCTGTTGCATGCTATGGTGTGTGTGTTCCCAAACAAGGACCAGTTGCGCTATGAGGCGTCTGATGTTGGTGGGATTTGAAGGATGGAGGCAACGGGGAAAGAGCCTCAGATTCACAAAGTCCCTTCCACCAGGTGGCTGATGAGATATGTTGGCACGACTGCCATATTGCATCTCCATCCCAAAGCCCTTGCTTGGAAGTGTACTTTGCCAGACTGCCAAGAACCTTGCCCTCATCCAGGCCAAGGTGGAGAGCCATAGTAGTGATGACACCATAGGCCTTGTTGATCTCTGCACCAGACATGATGCTCTTGCTTATATACTGTACTTGAGGTCCAAAATGTACGCTGTGGCGTGTATGGGCTTCAGACAGAAGTCTTCATGCTTTTGATGTATTTCAGAACTGCAGTTTCCTCTGCTTGGAGCAACAGTGAAGTGGACAGGGCAGTATGGATTTCTTCTCTTACATCTGCAAGCAGAGTCTGAACATCAGACAGGATGGCATTATCTCCCTCAATCCGTGCAATGGCTACTGCTATAGGTTTCAGGAGTTTCAGGCTGCTTACCACTCTRTCCCAAAATACATCATCCAGGAYGATCRTCTTGATGGGYCTGTCCATATCGGCAGACTGTGAAATGGCCATTTCTTGTTGACTCCTTCCCCTCCAGGAGACTGTKAAACATYATGACAACACRACCCCAACAGATGTTGCTGGGCAGCTTCAATGTGGTGCTCTTATTCTTCTCACTTTGCTTGGTGAGGTAGATTGTTGCTATAACTTGATGACCCTTCACATACCTAAKCATTTCCTTGGCTCTCTTGTAGAGTGTATCCATTGTTTTCAGTGCCATGYTGTCCTTGAGGAGCAGATTCAATGCATGAGCAMCACAGCCAATGGTTGTGATGTGAGGGRAGGACTCCTCCACTTTAGACCAAGCAGCCTTCATGTTCYCAGCATTGTCTGTCACCAGTYCAAATACCTTCTGTGATTCAAGGTCATTGATGACTGCATTCAGCTCATCTGAAATGTAGAGACCYGTGTGTCTGTTGTCCCTTGTGTCTGTGCTCTTGTAGAATACTGGTTGAGGGGTTGAGATGATGTAGTTAATTATTCCTTGCTGACGAACATTTGACCACTCAGAGATGATTGCAATACAGTCTGCTTTCTCTATGATTTTCTTGACCTTCACTTGAACTCTGTAGAACTCTGCATCCAGCAAATGAGTAGATGAAGCATGTCTGGTTGGAGGGGTGTATGCTGTGCGAAAAACATTCAGAAATCTCTTCCAATACACATTGCCTGTGAGCATCAGAGGTGAACCAGGTGCATGCACAGCTCGAGCTAGACATTTATCAGCATTTCTCTAACTACATTCCTCCATTGAGTCAAAAAAACTTCTGATTCTAGGAGGACCATGAGCTGTTGTTATCGATAAGGTGTCTGATTCATCATTTTCACCTCGAATAGAAGTAGAGGGACTTTTGTCAGAGGTTGCTTGTTGTGAGTGCTGAGGGAACTTTATGCACTTGGTCAGATGATTCTGCATCTTTGTTGCATTCTTCACATATGATTTGGCACAGTATTTGCAAATGTACACAGCTCTTCCTTCTACATTAGCTGAAGTGAAATTTCTCCACACATCAGATTGTGCCCGTGGCATTTTCCTGTAAATATTATTTTAAAAATAGTTTACAAAAACAACATATACAATTCCACGTACAGATAAATAGTTAATCAGTTAGATTAAACAACTCCTTCGTAAGATAAATGTTTTAAAATGAAACAAGCTAAAGCCCACATGGTAGCTAACTAGCATAAATTGTTAACAAGTTAGAAATAATTTAAACACACTTTACTGTAGGCTACTATTTACTAGTTAACAAAAAATCATGTATGTCATATAAAATATATTCACCCCACCCAGTGTTGTAATCAAAACTTACCAGAAAGCATGTAGTCCTTGGCTCAGACAGTGTAGTAGTGTGGGCTCAATAGCATCTCATTAGTGTGCTGGATCTTGAGAATCATCTGTACATGTGATGGAAGAATGGACTGTTCATGCAGAGGGCTGCAATTCCATTGAATTGGGGATAGTTTAACCAAAATATGCCACAAGACCTAGAATTGCCTTATGTGTATCCCACAAAAAAGGTTCACTGTTATAAGCTAACTTTTTGATGAATTTAAGTAAAATTCCCCAAATTCCCGGGCTTAACTTCCCATAGAAAATTTCCAGAAAAATTCCGGAAATGTCCTGGAAAGTTTCTGACCCTTTGCAACCCTACTCATGMGCTTAGTCTTTTACCCCATATTGTTTGACTACATTTTCAGTACACTTTTAGATAACAAGGTTCCAAAAGGTTGTCCCCATAAGAGAACCCTTATTGGTTCCAGGTAGAACCTTTTTTGTTCCAAGTAGAACCCTCTGTGGAAAAGATTTTACATGGAACCCAAAAAGGTTCTACCTTGAACCAAAAGGGTTATTCAAAGGGCTCGCTTATGGGGACAGCCGAAGAACCCTTTTAGGTTCTAGATAGCACCTTTTTCTCCTAAAGGTGTAGGTACTTGCACCCACGACTCTGTTATGAATTTGAGAGTAGTTACATTTCTCAAGCCCCATCCCTAAGCTATTTACCAAAACAAGTGGTGGGGTGASGCTTTGTTGTTTTTTAAATCCCAGATTGTCTCTTTAAGACAACAGAGTACTGGGAAGGGAATAAAACATTTACTTATAGAAACGCCCAATACAGTGCATCTTAACCTGCAGTGGTCTAAATCAGGGTCACACAGAGTGATTCTTTGTAGTCTTCATTTTTTTAAATTTTGAAACAAAAGTACACACCTCACATACATGGTTATGGGCTTAAAAAAAAGTAAATACTTGTACCATGTCAGATATAGAGTTGAAATGTATTCAATTTTGAGTTTGCATCCCAATATTACACTTTATATACYTCACAGAAGACTGAAATAAAACAAAATTGTTTGACACAGAAACACCGGAAACACCATGGTCGGTAAAAAAATTATGATCTTTATTCATTATYAAAAATATTAATAACATTCCACACGAGGCCAAAGAGGGCGCTTTTGGTCATTGACTGCAGGAAKGGGCCACAACTTTGCTCATGTCTTTAAGACATGACTTTTGACTTGCAAATGATCTCCAATTGTTTGTGACAAATTCTATGTATTTTTCCATACCTATGTATTTGTATGTGAGACATATGATAGTGAACCGGTGTCCTAAAGACAATACAAACTGCCACAAATGGGAAATACATTTCCCTWTGCAAATGATCAACATGCAAGTTACAGGAAGTTGTTTGCCTTTTTTTACAATAAGAAGCATGTCACACACTCTGTCTCACTCACACACGTAGCCGTTTTCACATTCATTCACCAAACTTTAGTTTGTGTCACCATATGCCACGCATGCACGCACTCACACACACACACACACAAAACATGTGCACACACACACACACACACTCTACACACACATTATTATTTAGTTGTACTGTTTGTGTATTGTTGCATTTAAAATGTGTGAATGTTTTTGGCGATTAGTGTGTCAGTGTTTGGTTACTTAATGTGTTTTATGGTCATTTCTGTTGGATTGTAAATTATTTACTAGTAGTATAAGTATTTCTAGTAGAAACTAGTATAATTATTTCTGTGCCTCCTTATGTTTATTTTGTTTGTCTTGTTTGACAGATTTCAGCTCATTGAAGTTTTGCAGAGTGAAAACTCCAAACCCTTTCAGAACGCCATGGACAATGACTCGAGCCTCACAACTAATCTACATCTGTGACCTCTGAAGGTTATGGCCAAGTTTCTAAGGCTGGCGAAGTGTCCTTTAAGTGATGCTTACTAATGTCAAAGCCACAATCTGGCTTCCACTGCACTGATTGTGTGGCTGGAAGTTGGATGGATCAGTACATCTCTCAATCTCGAAAGAGGTGACAGCTGCATTTTCTGCCGTCTCAATTCAATATTTGGCACGTTTGTCCATGATGTTGTAATGTTCCTGCCCAATACTGGATGAGACATTGTGTTCTCCTTTACTGACATCTACCAACCTATCTTATCCCATCTGTCAGCAGGTTGTGGCATGGCACAAATAGCCTGCAGGTTTAGTCGTAGCCCACTTCAAGTCTGCACCTTTTCCATGTGTTTCCAATAGGGAATTGTCTTTGAAAGAGTCCTTGGCAGTTTGCACAGTGCAATAGATCTTTTGGTTTCCATTTGGGAACTGGTTTTGTTTACAGGATACTGTAACACCTTTGGCCTTCTCTTATGACTTTGCATGTTGTGTGCTCCTGTCCCTGTGTTTCTCAGTATGGTCAGTTGGAGCTTTTGCTCTTTGAGTTCTTCGGAAAGAAGGGCTTTGGCGACTTCAGCTTCACCTTGATGAATCATTTCCAGATGCCGGGCAATTTTGATTGTGGTTTCTCACAAAAGAGACAGTAATGTTTTTTTTGTGTATATTCTTGAGCCATCTTTGGTCTTTGTAATGTGTATGACTTCAAGTGAACTTGTGATTCTGCACAGAGGTGTCAATCAGTATTTCTAGGTATCTATAGGTATTGTTTGGGCATCTTTGGAGCAAGATCTTTGCTTTGGTGGGGCCTGTGTTCTTCAATCCAGTGCGCGCTTTTATACATTTTTTTTTATTTTCACCTTTATTTTAACCAGGTAGGCAGGTTGAGAACAAGTTCTCATTTACAACTGCGACCTGGCCAAGATAAAGCAAAGCAGTGCGACACAAACAACAACACAGTTACACATGGAATAAACACATCATACAGTTAATCAAACAATAGAGAAAGTCTATATACAGTGCGTGCAAATGAGGTAGGATAAGGGGGGTGAGGCAATAAATAGGCATAGTGGCGAAAATATTACAGTATGGCAATTTAAACACTGGGTGATATATGTTGCAGAAGATGAGTGTGCAAGTAGCGGTACTGAGGTTTGCAAAGGTGCAAATAAAATAAATAACAATATGGTGATGAGGTAGTTGGATGGGCTATTTACAGATTGGCTATGTACAGGTGCAGTAAATCTGTGAGCTGCTCTGCATCTGGTGCTTAAAGTTAGTGAGGGAGATATGAGTTCCAGCTTCAGTGATTTTTGCAATTCGTTCCAGTCATTGGCAGCAGAGAACTGGAAGGAAAGGCGGCCGAAGGAGGAATTGGCTTTGGGGATAACCAGTGAAATATACCTGCTGGAGCGCGTGCTCAGGCGTGTGCTTGCTATGGTGACCAGTGAGCTGAGATAAGGTGGGGCTTTACTATCAACACACTTATAGATCACTAGAGCCAGTGGGTTTGGCGACGGATATGTAGCAAGGCCCACGCAACACAGAGCATACAGGTCGCAGTGGTAGGTAGTATATGGGGCTTTGGTAACAAATGATGGCACTGTAGATCTGCGTCCAATTTGCCGAGTAGTGTTGGAGGCTATTTGTAAATGACATGCCGAAGTCAAGGATTCGGTAGGATACTCAGTTTTACTAGGGTATGTTTTGGCAGCGCGAGTGAAGGGTCTTTGTTGCGAATAAGGCAAGCCGATTCTAGATTTAATTTTGGATTGGAGATGCTTAATGTGAGTCCTGGAAGGAGAGTTTAAAGTCTAACCAGACACCTAGGTATTTGTAGTTGTCATCATATTCTAAGTCAGAACCGTCCAGAGTAGTGATGTTGGACGGGCGGGGCGAGGTGTGGCAGCAAATCGTGAAGAGCATGCATTTAGTTTTGCTTGCATTTAAGCAGCATTTGGAGGCCAGGAAGGAAGTTGTGTGCATTGAAGCTCGTCTGGAGGTTAGTTAACCACAGTGTCAACAGAGGGCCAGAAGTATACAGAATGGTGTTGTCTGCGTAGAGGTGGATCAGAGAATCCCCAGCAGCAAGAGCGACATCATTGATTATACAGAGAAAAAAGTCGGCCCGAGGATTGGACCCTGTGGCACTCCATACGAGCTGCCAGGCAGGTCCGGACAACAGGCCCTCTGATTTGACACACTGAACTCTGTCAGAGAAGTAGTTGGTGAACCAGGCTAGGCAGACATTTGAGAAACCAAGACTGCTGAGTCTGCCGATAAGATATGGTGATTGACAGAGTCGAAAGCCTTGGCCAGGTCGATGGAATACAGCTGCACAGTATTGTCTCTTATTGATGGTGGTTATGACATCGTTTAGGACCTTGAGCGTGGCTGAGGTGCAGCCCCGTGACCAGCTCGGAAACCAGATTGCATAGCGGAGAAAGTACAGTGGGATTCGAAATGGTTGGTGATCTGTTTGTTAACTTTGGCTTTCGAAGACCTTAGAAAGGCAGGGTAGGATATATATAGGTTCCGTAGCAGTTTGCGTCTATGTGTCTCCCCCTTTGAAGAGGGGGAGACACAAGCCTGATCTAGGTTAATACACTAGGGCTATAATAACAGGGGGTGGGCTGATGACAATTTAAAGGGGGATCAACGATGGACTGTGGCCATCATTCAAGTTCACTTATAGTGGGTTTGGGCTGAAGACACAGGCCTGTCTTTGCACTTTCTTCAAGCTGGAATCTGATCCAGTCCA
>NW_019942793.1:41396-47597 GCF_002910315.2 Salvelinus sp. IW2-2015 | reverse complement strand
GTATGGTTAAGAGGGGATGAGGCAAAAGGAATGGCAAATAAGTCTGGCTGCGCAAACATTTGGCAAACATACTGCAAATTTGAGAAATCATGTGACTAAACTGAATAAAAGAAGYAACTATACTATGAAACAAAGATAAATGACATAAAGAATGATAGTAAAAAGCTTTGGAGCACCTTAAATGAAATTTTGGGCAAAAAGGCAAACTCAGCTGTGTCATTCATTGAATCAGATGGCTCATTCATCACAAAACCCAATGATGTTGCCAACTACTTTAATGATGTTTTCATTGGCAAGATTAGCAAACMTAAGCATGACATGCCAGCAACAAACGCCGACCCTACACATCCAAGTATAACTGACCAAATTATGAAATACAAGCGTTGTCATTTTGAATTCCGTAAAGTGAGTGTGGAAGAGGTGAAGAAATTATTGTTGTCTATCAACAATGACAACGGATGGAAAATGACTGAGGATAATAGCCTACTAGAAAGTGTTTGCCKTCCGGCCTGGAGGGAAGCAAAAGTCATTCCACTACTTAAGAATAGTAAAGCCCCTTTTACCGCTCAAATAACAGACCAATCAGCTTACCAAAACCCTTAGTAAACTTTTAGAAAAATGGTGTTTGACCAGATACAATGACAGTAAACAATTAGAAAACAGACTTTCAGCACAKTTATAGGGAAGAGCATTCAACATGCACGGCACTAACACAAATGACTGATGATTGGCGAAGAGAAATTGATGATAAAAAGATTGTGYGAGCTGTTAGTGTGGCTTTAGACATTATCGATCATAGTCTCCTGCTGGAAAAACGTATGTGTTAGGGCGTTACACCCCCTGCTATATAAAGAGTTACCTGTCTAACAGTACACCGAGGGTGTTCTTTAATGGAAGCCTCTCCAACATAATCCAGGTAATATCAGGCATTCAGCAGGGCAGCTGTCTAGGCCCCTTACTTTTTTCAGTCTTTACTAATGACCTGCCACTGGCGTTGAGTAAAGTGTCTATGTATGCGATGACTCAACACTATACACGTCAGCAACTACAGCAAGTGAAATCACTGCAACACTTAATGGCTAGGGCCTATTTCTTTCAATTTCCACACTGATGTGCCAAAGTAAACTGCCTGTTGCTCAGGCCTCAAGCCAGGATATGCATATTATTGGTACCATTGGAAAGAAAACACTCTGAAGTTTGTAGAAATGTTAAAATAATGTAGGTGACTATAAACAATAGATATGGTAGGAGACAATCCAAAGACAAACCACAAGATTTTTTTTTTTGAGAGCCCATGCTCTCCAATGGAACGTAGAGGGAAACAATTAAATCTATCTCCAGTGTGCAATTCCTATGGCTTCCACTAGTTGTCAGTAGTCTTTGTTCAAGGTTTCAGGCTTGTTTCTTCCCCAAAAAGTAAGAAATATGAGTTTTACTATAGGGACACAGACTTGGAATGCATGTATGCGAGTTCGATGAAGAGGACCGCACCTGCTAATATCGCTTTCCTATTGAACACACTTCTTTCCGTATGAATATTATAGTTTAATTACATTTTATGGTACCTGAGGATTTAATAGAAATGTATTTTGACTTGTTGAAACAAAGTTTGGGGTACATTTTCGGATTCCTATTTGGCGTGTTGAACGAGTGGATTACTCAACTAAACAGACTTTCTGGGATATAAAAAAAAGATTTTATCTAACAACAACGACACTACATGTTATAGCTGGGTGCCTTTGGATGACAAATCAAGAGAAAGATTTTCAAAAAGTAGTGAATATTTAAATCGCTATTTGTGAATTTATGAAACCTGTGCGGTGGAAAAATATTTTGATGTGGGGCGTGTCCTCAAACAATTTGCATTGCATGCTTTCGCTGTAAAGCCTACTGTAAATCGGACAGTGCAGTTAGATAACAAGAATTTAAGCTTAGAACCGATATATAAGACACTTGTATGTACCTAAATGTTTAATATCCATAATTTCTATTATTATTTATTTGAATTATGCGCCCTCCAGTTTCACTGGAAGTTGTCCGCTAGCGGATTGCCTTATTAAAAAAGAGCTACAGTCAGTTTCAGAATGGGTGGCAAGAAATAAGTTAGTCCTAAATATTTCAAAAACTAAAGCATTGTATTTGGGATAAATCATTCACTAAACCCTAAACCTCAACTTATCCTTGTAATGAATAATGTGTAAATTGAGGCAAGTTGAGGTGATTAAACTGCTGGAGTAACCCTGGATTGTAACTGTCATGGCAAAACATGTTGATGCAACATTAGCTAAGATTGGGAGAAGTCTGGTCCATAATAAAGCGCTGCTCTGCCTTTTATTAAACACTATCAACAGCGCAGGTCCTACAGGCCTAGTTTTGTCACCCTGGACTACTGTCCAGTTGTGTGGTCAGGTGGCACAAAGACAATGAATAATATGCAATATCAATCTCTCATTGCTCAAAGTAGAGGAGAGATTGCTTCAGCACTACATGTTTCTGTAAGAAGTTGTTGACATGTTGAATGCACCGAGCTGTCGTTTAAACTACTAGCACGAACTCACACCCATGCATACCCCACAATGCCACAGAACATTACACATACTAACACATGCACTCTACACATATGGATTTTGTATTGTAGATATCTGGTAGTAGAGTAGCAGTCTGAGGGCACACACTTAATGTGTTGTGAAAAGTGTTATGAAGTGTAATGTCAATGTAATATTATAACTGCCTTAATGTGCTGGACCCCAGGAAGACTAGCCGCTGCCTTGGCAGGAACTAATGCTGATCCTTAATAAATACAAATACAGGCTGGTGGCGGTGTTGTAATGGTGTGGGGAATGTTTTCCTGGCACATGTTAGGTCCTAGATACAATTGTCCATTGTCCATTGTCCAAGTAAAACCAGAATTTGTTTTAATCAATTTGCTAGTTAAATAAAGGTTAAATAAAAATACTAAATACGACTAATAAAATGTGACCATGCACACATACACACCCTCTGAGGCCATGCCAGGGCCTGATGGCCGGCCGGGTGGTGTGTGGGCTGCCATTATCCATACCACTCAGGAGCAGCATGGTATTATGTAAATCACAAGCGTGTGGAATATATTGTTTGTTTGCAATTACAACTCATCAAGAGCTTCATTTGCAACAAATAAAATACAACTTTATTATCCATTGGTTGTAACGGAAATGTGTGTTTTGCCTTTCCCACACACACACACACATGTACAGGGTCAGGAGCAGAGCAGTTCCAGTCCGCCTCTCTAACCTCTATGCTATTTGTTACCCCATATTGGAAAATAAAGTGGACCCTGGATACTCAGTGTGCTGCATCTTGATAGAGAAAGTAGGACGTGGTTCAGCTGGGTGACTAGCGTACAGACAATACATGCCTTCTTATCTTGCAATGTGCAGAAAATATATTATTTCTTATTCTTTGCAAAATGCAGAAAATTCATGTCTTCTATCTTGCAATATGCGGAAAATACATCCTCTTCTTATCTTGCAATATGCAGAAAATTCAATGTGTTCTTATCTTGCAATATGCAGAAAATACAATGTGTTCTTAACTTGCAATATGCAGAAAATACATTCTCTTCTTATCTGCAATGTACAGAAAATACAATATCTTCTTATCAAAATCAAATCAAAATTATTTATAAGCCCTTCTTAATCAGCTGATATCTCAAAGTGCTGTACAGAAACCCAGCCTAAAACCCCAAACAGCAAGCAATGCAGGTGTAGAAGCACGGTGGCTAGGAAAAATCCTATAAGGGGTGGCCAGTCCTCTTCTGGCTGTGCGGGTGGAGATTATAAACAGAACATGGCCAAGATGTTAAATGTTCATAAATGACCAGCAATGGTCAAATAATAATAACTCACAGTTAGTTGTCGAAGGTACAGGTCACGCAGCACTCAGGAGTAAATGTCAGTTGGCTTTTACATAGCCGATCATTCAGAGTATCTGTACCGCTCCTGCTGTCTCTAGAGAGTTGAAAACAGCGGTCTGGGACAGGTAGCACGTCCGTGAACAGGTCAGGGTTTCCATAGCCGCGGCAGAACAGTTGAAACTGGAGCAAGCAGCACGGCCAGGTGGACTGGGACAGCAAGGAGTCATCATGCCGGGTGGCCAGCAGAGATAGGTGGGATGGCTGAGGGAAGCTGAGGGTTGGGATGTGGAATTGGAGACAAGTGGAGTGCTGGGAGTTGCTGGGCGGGAGATAGAATGATGGCAAAGATAAAAAGTATAAAAAATAAAGTCAAAATAAACATAATATAAAGTAGTTGGGATGACACTGAGGGGCAGTGGTTTACAGTTAATGCCGGTTTGCCTGAGGCAGGTGTTAGTACACATGCATATACACACACTCTCATTGAAATAACACACTACACGGACACACACACATGTAAACAGTGCCGATATGCCCTCAACACATATACAGTTGGCCTTGCTGTTAATGATTTCAGTGTTACTTGATGTCCTTAGGTTTTTTTGCATTGTTGTTTTCTGTTTTCCTTTGTCTTTTTATTTTTTCTCTTTAGTTAATTTTCTTGGTTGTTGGTGCATTGGGGGGTTCTTGGGGGTGGGGAATGGAAGATTTTTATATATATATATATATATATATATTTTCTTTTCTTTTCTTGGGGGGACTGTGGGAGGGTCTCGGATGTTTGAGGGGCAGCTTTTGGGAATATTGTGGATCTTGGACGGTTCGGGTCCCCGTTTTTGGCCTTGTGGGAGATCTGTCGACGTGCCCTTGAGCAAGCCATTGTAGATGCTTATGTGTGTCGCTCTGAATGGGAGTCTGTGGATGACTGGTATGATGTAGGTTGTTGAGCGGAGAGGCAGTTCTGCTTTCGGGCGGCGATATTCCCCAGCCTATCTCCAGGGTCCCTTACCGTCCAATATCTCCTCCCAAGTCCAGGAGTCCTGAACCCTCTGATCCTCCTTACCATGCGGCTTGGTCCGTTGGTGGTGGGTAGTTCTGTAACGATCTTCTTCATCTGATGAACAGGATAGATCGGACCAAAAAGCAGCGTGGTAAGTGTCCATGTTAATTCATTACAACTGAACACGAAAATACAAAATACCCACAGTGAAACAACGAAAATCTACCAGTCCTGAAAGGTGACACAACACAAAACAGTACACAACTACCCACAAAAACAGGTTGGAAAAAGGCTACCTAAGTATGGTTCTCAATCAGAGACAACGATAAACAGCTGCCTCTGAATGGGAACCATACAGGCCAAACAATAGAAATACAAAACATAGAATGAAAACATAGAATGCCCACCCCAACTCACGCCCTGACCTAACCAAAATAGAGACATAAAAAAGGAACTAAGTCAGGACGTGACAAGCTGAAGGAGCAGAGTCTAACTCCGCAATAATGTAATCTTTATATGATGCTTCACTCTGTCAGTAAGCTACCCTGAAGGAGCAGAAGTCTAACTCCAGACTAATGTAATTTTATATGATGCTTCACTCTGTCAGTAAGCTACCCTGAAGGAGCAGAGTCTAACTCCCAGACTAATGTAATCTTTTCTAATAAATGGTTAATTGTGCACGTGGTGTTTCCTTTCTGAACTCTGAAAGCAACGTCCAGACTGATTGTGAAGGTGAACGCTGTATACACCACGACACCCTTGATACTTCTCCAGTCTTCTCAGTAAACAAGGATATGGTGTTATTTTTCCCTGGCATTGGGAAAGGTAGCGTAACGGTATCACTGCTGCTGCTCGGTTCCATGCCATATTCAACATCAAAGACCACTGCAGCCTTTTGAAAAATCAATCTCTCTCTCAGTGCAGCTGTCTACTAACTACAGTGCAACCAATGTGATGGCAGTATCAAAATGCCAAGACTAGATGCACACGTGTCCAAGTAATTACAAAACAGCGTGTTTGTGTCATTCAGGTCCCTCTGTAGTTTATGTAAAAGAGCAACTTGTGCTTTAATCTGTATTCGGTAGTTTCCCACTTCTGGCGGTGTGTGAGGGAGGTGTGTGTTCTGTCGTGTTGTTTTCACATTAATCTGTTGTTGTTTCTGAGAAAGTGAAAGCTTGACATCGAAGATAGATTATTCATTCACGCTGTAAGGTTCTAATTCTCAGAGTAAAAACACAACGGACATTATGAAAAGCTTAACAAGAGGATCAATACAGCTGCATTAGACAAAAACATTTTCACACAA
>NW_019942793.1:37277-39195 GCF_002910315.2 Salvelinus sp. IW2-2015 | reverse complement strand
GGTGTGACTGAGCATAATGTTCATACACAGAGGTACCTCAGATTTGTCCTGTTTTAATATTTTAAATTTTTTAAAGAGTTGTTTTTCTGTAGTACTACTAGCTACCTAGCATTTTATGAAGTTGYCTTTAGCTAGCCCAAAATGGAAACCTATCTGCCAACCTCATAACTAGCTACCAAGAAGCCATTTCAGGCTATCAATCAAGTTACAGTAGCTAGCTTGTCCAATTACAGATAACTGCAAAAATAAAGGAAACACTAACAAAGTGTCTTAATAGGGTGTTGGGCCACCAGAACAGCTTCAGTGCACTTTGGCATATTCTAAAAGTGTCTGGAACTTTATTGGAGGGATGCAACACCATTCTTCCATGAGAAATTCCATCATTTAATGTTTTGTTGATGGTGGTGGAAAACGCTGTCTCAGGCACCGCTCCAGAATCTCCCTTAAGTGTTCAATTGGTTTGAAAGCTTGTGACTGAGACCACCATGGCATATGGTTTACATTGTTTTCATGCTCATCAAACCATTCAGTGACCATTTGTGCCCTGTGGATCGGGGCATTGTCATCCTATGGGTACAGAGCCATGGTAGCCAAAATAATAGCAAAAATAATGGCCTGCCCAGCATTTTTATGCATGTCCCTAAGCATGATGGGATGTTAATTGCTTAATTAACTCAGGAACCACACATGTGGAAGCACCTGCTTTCAATATATTTTGTATCCCCCATTTACTCAAGTGTWTCCATTATTTTGTCAGTTACCTGTATCTTGGCTGGCATGCCTGCTGGCAAGGTTGGTAGACTTTAGAAAAGCAAGCKATTACTAAATGTACTGGATAAGACTCACATTCCTTTCAATCTTTTACCCAGATTTTATCAGAGATGCAGAGAAGCATATTAAGTGTCTTWAAAAAAAAGAAACACCAGTCAGTAGGATACAGKCAGCTCAAGAGATAAATGGCAAATGGTAGTCACACCAGATACTGACTGGTTTTCTGATCCACGCCCCTACTTTTTTTTTACGGTATCTGTGACCAACCGATGCATATCCGTATTCTCAGTRATCTAAAATCCATAGATTAGGGCCTAATGAATTTATATGAACTGTAAACTCAGTAAAACAATTTTAATTGTTGCATGTTGCATTTATATTTTTGTTTATTACGGAATGGATCGAGAGCTTGGATGGACCTATATTTCCTGCAATATGGAATTAGTAGGCTTTTGACTAGACAGGGAACCTTGTCAAGTCCCGTAGGGTTCAGCACACAATTTTAATTTAATCGCAATATGTTATGCATCACAGCAATTAATTTAGCTTGACAATCCCGTCAAATGCAATTCTGCAACTAGACAATAAATGGTTATATAAAGGTAAAATTGGCATCATGTTGCAATTAAGTTGTACCTCTAGACCACAGGTCAAAACCTCTTGGATTAGTGTGCCTATATGATTTAGAATAACAATTAACATCGTTAACACAAGTCTTTATCGTTGACACAATTTATCAGTCTTGGAAGGATGAGCAGGTTTCCATAGCAACAGACCATAATACGACCAATTAATGACGCTTGGTCATTAGCATTCTAGTTGGGCACTTGATGACTCATACCTGGTTCGCTCTCTCCTCCTTTGAAGTATAACAGGACCAGATGCTTTGTACCAGCAGCAGTGCCACTACACCAATCGTTCTAGGTTCACACAGTTCAGTTAGTCTTGAACCACCCCACTGACATTCTAGCAATACTTAGTAAGACAAGAAAAGTGGCATCTACTGGAAGAAACATCTTTCCTAAGCATATTATAGGTCACCCTTCAGACTGCAAGTCACTTCCTTTACAACAAAGTCATCATTCCTACATTATTAAACAAACTGTTTTCAAAAGGACACATCGGCACAATGCAGGAAGTCAAACAG
>NW_019942793.1:34158-35457 GCF_002910315.2 Salvelinus sp. IW2-2015 | reverse complement strand
TGTGGAAGCTAGCGTGAGCGTCATCTCAGAGCTCAGGAATGTGCTTCCTCTTTGCCCTAGATGCACAAAGCCAGCCCGGCCTAAAACATATGATATGATTCAGCAGCTGAGAGGAAAGAGCCTTTAAGGCGTCAGAACAGATTAACATAGTTATAGCACCAGCAGCAATAGAYCATCATATTTGTGGAAATTGTCCTGGATGGAGAGGATAAAAGAGGAACACAGAATTGAGTGGATTAATGCTCTCTCTTTCTCTAATTACCATCATKCCCCTGCTGGTTGGAGCACTCAAGCGTTGTGACCATCCACCCTTCAAAACATAACACACAACGCGAGGCATTTGTCTATCTCGAATTCTTCACCTGGGCCTCATTCTCAAGCCTCTGGTTAATATGTTCTGTCCTTCSTTTCTTGCTCTCTTTCATGCCCCTTCTCTGTGGGAKTCAGACTGCTTTTGAGAGTGRCAGTGGTAAGAGRCCATAATGCAGTCCCTTGGTGGTCTGTCTGGTGCGATTAAAATTGGAGCATTAAAAGGTCTATCTGGCCTGATGGGGAGCGTGCTGTGATGGGAGGGAGATTAGGCTAGACAGACAGCCATGTGAGGATATTGGGAGGTGGTTGAGGAGGAGAAAGGATCATTCAACAGATGGCTGCTCCTCCTTACCTAGGTTCAGATGAACATGACTGGAGGATTAATTAAAAAACAAATGACAAGAGAACTTGAAGAGAAACTAACACACAGACCTGGTCTCCTCCCTGGTGCCAGGACTAAAGAAGCCCCATAGTTCAGTCTTGTCTTTGGTCAACGTTTTAGTAAATATGACCCTTTTCATGATGTTACAGTCACAGTGACCACAACCTAACCCAATAAATGCTAATGATTCTTATAATAATAACAACAACAACCCACCGTTTGGAGGAAGGCAGGGAAAGCGGAAGCTGGTATGTTCTTGCTGAATGATCTGGCCTGTGGAAACAAAAAGGTTCAAACTGAGTAAAATGACTAACACAGGCTAATAAAGCTATAATCTGTTTAACAGAGATGGACGAGCATATAAAAACACCAGTAGCTACTACATTTTGGACTACTTCAGCTTCTCTTTTCCTTTTGTGTACAAACAAGCCTTAATTKACTTGAAGCTCACAATGAAACAAAGTTACAAGTATTCATCAACGTTAAATGATTATGTATGTGTTGTACAGGTAAAAAAGGCATCGTAGTAGCCATTCGAGAAAACGACTGATCCCACATGAGAACACACTATCAGAGCCCTTCAAATGTAGAAATGTAATTGAATC
>NW_019942793.1:25041-30668 GCF_002910315.2 Salvelinus sp. IW2-2015 | reverse complement strand
AGTGTATTTATTCCTGTGTTTCCTGTCTCTCTGTACCAGTGTATTTATTCCTGTGTTTCCTGTCTCTCTGTACCAGTGTATTTATTCCTGTGTTTCCTGTCTCTCTGTGCCAGTTCGTGTTGTATGTTTAGTCAAGTCAACCAGCGTGTTTTTCCCGTACTCCTTTTCTATTCTCTTTGAATAGTCCTCCCGGTTTTGACCACTGCCTKACTCTGGACTACTTTCCCTCCTGCCTGATCATCCTACCTGCCCTGACCTTAAATCCTTCGGTACCTCCTGGACTCTGATCTGGTTTTGACCTTTTGCCCGTCCACGACCATTCTCTTGCCTTCTCCCTTTTAGGATCAATAAACATCAAAGAGTCCAACCATCTGGGTCTCGCCTTGTGCTTTGATAATAATGACAAAGCAAAAACAGGTTTTTAGAAATGTTTGCTAATTGAATTACGTTTTTTTTTATATATATATATATATATATGTTACATTTACATAAGTTTTCAAACTCTTTACTCAGTACTTTGTTGAAGCACCTTTGGCAGTGATTACAGTCTCGAGTCTTCTTGGGTATGACGCTACAAACTTGACACAGCTGTATTTGGGGAGTTTCTCCCATTATTCTCTGCAGATCTTCTCAAGCTCTGTCAGGTTGGATGGGGAACGTTGCTGCACAGCTATTTTCATGTCTCTCCAGAGATGTTCGATCGGGTTCAAGTCCGGGCTCTGGCTGGGTCACCGAAGGACATTCAGTGACGTGTCCCCAAGCCACTCCTTCGTTGTCTTGGCTGTGTGCTTAGGGTCGTTGTCCTGTAGGACGGTGAACCTTCACCCCTAGTCTGAGGTCCTGAGCGCTCTGGAGACTGTTTCCGTCAAGGATCTCTCTGTACTTTGCTCCGTTTAGCTTTCCCTCGATCCTGATTAGTCTCCCTTGTCCCTGAAAAACATCCCCATTACATGTTGCTGCCACCACCATGCTTCACCGTATAGGAATGGTGAAAGGTTTCCTCCACACGTGACACTTGGCATTCAGATCTGTGTCTCGACACAATCCTTTCTTGGAGCTCTACGGACAATTATTTCGACCTCATGGCTTTGTTTTTGCTCTAACATGCACTGTCAACAGTTGGACCTTATATAGACAGGTGTGTGCCTTTCCAAATCATGTCCAATCAGTTTCATTTACCACAGGTTGACTCTAATCAAGTTGTAGAAACATCTCAAGGATGATCAATGGAAACAGGAAGCTCAGTATTGAGTCTCATAGCAAAGGGTCTGAATACTGATGTAAAAAAGGTATTTCTGTTTTGTATTGTTAAAACATTTGCAAATATTTCAAAAAACTTGTTTTTGCTTTGTCATTATGGTGTATTGTGTGTAGATTTATGAGGATAAAAAATATTTAAACAAATCTGAGTTTCTCTATAATCCACTCTCTATATCTCCATAATCCACTCTCTATATCTCTATAATCCACTCTCTATATCTCCATAATCCACTCTCTATATCTCCATAATCCACTCTCTATATCTCCATAATCCACTCTCTATATCTCCATAATCCACTTCTGTATATCTCCCATAATCCACTCTGTATATCTCCATAATCCACTCTGTATATCTCCATAATCAACTCTATATAGTGTATAGGGCTTTATGGCGATATATAGGGTTTTATTTAAGGTTGTGGGTTGTGTTGAAGTGTTTTACGTAAGTGCACATGAGATCGGTATGTATTCGTTTATATACATGATTGGGCGAGGTGTTGGTTGGGAGAGGGGGAGGCAAAACCAAATGAAATTGCGTGGCCACCTACCAACACACCTTGGCAGAGGGGAGCTCCAACCCTCCGCCGCCCCCCCAGACACGTCACCCTCGCCGGCCCCTCCAGACGGTAACCAGGGAAACAGGAGAAGATGAGCCCGTCCCCCACCCCGAACTGTAACCCCTTACGGGTACTGTAGGGAAACGCCCGGGTCTTCACAAGGCTCCAGGTCATACTCTGGAGACGAGAGGAGAAAGGGAGGAATGGATAAGAGAGATAATCATTCGTAACATGACAACTCCATACCTGTTCTTGAGGAGTCCAATAATGCATTGCACTATCATGGATTTCCTTCCAGTTGACCCATGATCATCAAAAGAGTCTATATAGCTCTGTTAACTTAACTGTACACCTGTTATACACCTGTTACACCTGTTACTACTGGTACACCTGTTACACCTGTTACTACTGGTACACCTGTTACACCTGTTACACTGTTACACATGTTACACCTGTTACTACTGGTACACCTGTTACTACTGGTACACCTGTTACACCTGTTACTACTGGTACACCTGTTACACCTGTACACCTGTTACACCTGTTACACCTGTTACACATGTTACACTGTATACTGGTACACCTGTACACCTGTTACTCTGGTACACCTGTTACACCTTACACTGGTACACCTGTTACACCTGTTACTACTGGTAACCTGTTACACCTGTTACTACTGTACACCTGTTACCCTGTTACTACTGGTACACCTGTTACACCTGGTTACTACTGGTACACCTGTTACACTGTTACTACTGGTACACCTGTTACACCTGTTTCTACTGGTACCCTGTTTACACCTGTTAACTACTGGTACACCTGTTTAGTACTGTAACACCTGTTACTACAAGTTTACCTGTTACTAATGTGTACACCTGTTACTACTGGTACACACCTGTTACTACTGGTACACCTGTTACTAATGTACACCTGTTACACTGTTACACTGTTACTACTGGTACACCTGTTACTACTGGTACACCTGTTACTAAAGTTATACCTTACTATGGTACACCTTTATTACTGGTACACCTGTTACTACTGGTACACCTGTTACTAACGGTACACCTGTTACTAAAGTTATACTGTACACTGTTACACCTGTTACTACTGGTACACACTGTTACTACTGTTACACCTGTTACTACTGTACACCTGTTACTAAGTTATACCTGTTTACTAATGGTACACCTGTTACTACTGGGTACATCTGTTACTTACTGTTACACTGTTACTACTGTTACCCTGTTACTATGTACACCTGTTACTAGTGCGTACACCTGTTACTCTGGTTACACCTGTTACTACTGGTTTACACCTGTTACACCTGAAACTACTGGTACACCTGTTATTACTGGTACACCTGTTACTACTGTTACACCTGTACTAATGGTACACTGTACTAATGGTACACCTGTTACTACTGGTACACCTGTTTACTACTGTTACAACCTTGATTACTACTGGTACACCTGTTTACTACTGGTACACCTGTTACTACTGTTACACCTGTTACTAATGGTACACCTGTTACTAGTGGTACACCTGTTACTACTGGTACACCTGTTAACTACTGTACACCTGTTACACTGATACTACTGGTACACCTGTTACTACTGTTACACCTGTTACTACTGTTACACCTGTTACTAATGGTACAACTCGTTTATTACTGGTTCACCTGTTACTAATGGTACACCTGTTATTACTGGTAACCTGTTACTAATGGTACACCTGTTATTACTGGTACACCTGTTACTAATGGTACACCTGTTACTACTGGTACACCTGTTATTACTGGTACACCTGTTACTACTGGTACACCTGTTACTACTGTTACACCTGTTACTACTGTTACACCTGTTACTACTGTACACCTGTTACTACTGGTACACCTGTTACTTACTGGTACACCTGTACTACCTGTCACTGTTACACCTGTTATTACTGGTACACCTGTTACTACTGTACACCTGTTACTACTGTTACACCTGTTACTAATGGTACACCTGTTACTACTGGTACACCTGTTACTACTGTTACACCTGTTATAATGGTACACCTGTTTACTACTGGTACACCTGTTTACTACTGGTACACCTGTTACACCTGTTACTACTGTACACCTGTTACTATGTTACACCTGTTACTACTGGTACACCTGTTACTAATGGTACACCTGTTACTACTGGACACCTTTACTAATGGTACACCTGTTACTACTGGTACACCTGTTACTACTGGTACACTGTTACTACTGTACACCTGTACACCTGATACTATGGTACACCTGTTATACTGGTACAACCTGTACTTACTGGTACACCTGTTACTACTGTTTACACCGTTACTACATGGTACACCTGTTACTAATGGTACACCTGTTACTACTGGTCCACCTGTTACTAATGGTACACCTGTTACTACTGGTACACCTTTACTACTGGTACTACCTGCTTACACCTGTTACTACTGTTACACCTGTTTACTACTGTTACACCTGTTACTTACGTACACCTGTTACATGTACACCTTTACTACTGGTACACCTGTTACTACTGGTACACCTGTTACTACTGGTACACCTGTTACACCTGGTATACTGTTACCTGTTACTACTGGTACACCTGTTACTACTGTTACACCTGTTACTACTGTTACACCTGTTACTACTGTTACACCTGTTACTACTGGTACACCTGTTATTACTGGTACACCTGTTACTACTGTTTACTATGGTACACCTGTTACTAATGGTACACCTGTTACTACTGGTACACCTGTTACTACTGGTACACCTGATTACTACTGGTACACCTGTTACTACTCGTACACTGTTACTAAATGGTACAACCTTTACTACTGGTACACCTGTTAAACTTGTTACTAATGGATACACCTGTTACTACTGGTACACCTGTTACTACTGGTACACCTGTTACTACTCGTACACCTGTTTACTACTGGTACACCTGTTACTACTCGTACACCTGTTACTACTGGTACACCTGTTACTACTGGTACACCTGTTACACCTGTTACACCTGATACTACTGTTACATGTTACATACGGGTTACACCTGATTCTACTGTTACACCTGTTCCTACTGTTACACCTGAATTCTCTACTGTTACACCTGATTCTACTGTTACACCTGATACTTTACTGTGACACCTGTTACACCTGATTACTATGGTTACACCTTGATACTACTGTTACACCTGATACTACTGTTACACCTGTTTATACTGTTACTACGGTTACACCTGTTACTACGGTTACACCTGATGCTACTGTTACACCTGTACTACTTTTACCAAATGTTACACCTGTTACTACGGTTACACCTGATTCTACTGATACACCTGATTCTACTGATACACATGTTACACCTGTTTACTATGGTTACACCTGATTCTACTGTTTACACCTGATTCTACTGTGACACCTGTTACTACTGTTACTACGGTTACACCTGATTCTACTGATACACATGTTACACCTGTTACTATGGTTTACACCTGATTCTACTGATACACATGTTACACCTGTTTACTATGGTTACACCCTGATTCTACTGATACAACCTGTTTCTACTGTTACTCGGTTACACCTGATTCTACTGATACACATGTTACACCTGTTACTATGGTTACACCTGTTCTACTGTTACACCTGATACTACTGTTAAACCTGATACTATGATACACATGTTTACACCTTGTTATATGGTTACCTTGATTCTACTGATACACCTGTTACTACTGTCTACTACGGGTTCAACACTGATTCATACTTACACCTGATTC
>NW_019942793.1:11967-21967 GCF_002910315.2 Salvelinus sp. IW2-2015 | reverse complement strand
GGATTTCAAATCGGGGCTACCAATCTGTAACTAGAGCTATTTTTGTAACCCATCGCCTGTTTTTCTGGCTTCGGTAAAACATGTCAGAAGTTAGCATATTAATTCATTTCCAAACAACTATCATTTTTACCACTAAACCAAAGAGTTTGACAAATATATATTGGATTAAAACTTCCTCTACTTCTCTGCTTGTCAAATGCGGATAAGGTTTATTCAGTATGGAACTTACGTTACAGCAGTTTTACTAAATGCACGACCACGTGTTTTTTAAACTTTCCCAAACAACTGCCGTTTTGACCCCTTTCCCAACATTTTACAGAAAAAAATGTTTGCTATATAAAATCTTCCCCTACTCGTCTGTTTTTCAAGCACGAAGTTGGATTTCAAATCGGGGCTACCAATCCGTAACTAGAGCTATTTTCGTAACCCATCGCCTGTTTTTCTGGCTTCGGTAAAACATGTCAGAAGTTTGCAGAGTCATTCAATTCAAAACAACTATAATTTGGCCACTAAACCAAAGAGTTTGACAAAAATATATTGGATTAACCYTACACTGTTGTCAATGTTGCGCACACTAGATGAAGAGAAAAAGGCCAACTGGGGTGATTATCTGAACAAGGTCATTCATGCATATAATTGTACCACCAGTGATGCTACTGGGTTCTCACTGTGTTTCCTGCTATTTGGAAGGTTTCCACTGCTACCTGTTGACCTTGTCTTTGGGTTACAGATAAAGGAACAGGAGAAATCATACCAGGATTATGCTAAGAAGTGGCAGCAACAGATGGCTGAAGCCTATGACATCGCCAGTAGAAACATGGAGAAATCAACAGCAAAGGGAAAAGCCTACTACGATCGGAAGAAAATGAGTTRGGTTCTGGTCTCAGGGGATCGTGAACTGGTGAGGAACATGTCAGAACGTGGGGGGCCGGGAAAGCTAAGATCACACTGGGAGGACCAAATACATGTGGTGGTAACCAGGAAAGGTGATGACAGCCCTGTCTATGAGGTCAAACCCGAGAGCGGTACAGGCAAGGCCCGGGTTCTGCATCGCAATATGCTCATGTCATGTAATTCCCTACCATTTGAGGAACCTATTMAAACTCCCAGTAGAGGTCTGTGGAGAAGGGATCCACCCCAGRAAAATCAGCAAAATGGGGAGAGCGCTGAGTCTGAAAGCTCAGATGAGGATTCTTATCCAGTATTCATCAATAGGCCACGTAGGGATAAAGAGAGGAGACAGAGTAGCACACACGTAGCACAACTAGTATCAGATAATAGTGAGGAATGGGGTCAGACTGATAGAAACTTCACTGTGAAGGAGTGCCAGCCAGTCCTCAGAGAGAGCCCGGAAGGACAGGGGTAAATATGGAAACAGCTGAGGGCTCAGAGACTCAATCATCTCATGATGAAGTGGACACTGATTCATTGGGTTCACCCATGATCTTTCCCCGCCGTTCAGCCCGGCAGAGGAGGCCCAGAGACATTCGAACCTATAACACTTTAGGGCTGCCAAGCTCTTATCAGGATACCAACTAGAGATGTTCTGATGTGTATATATTTTCTTGTTTACCTTTACTAATCACAGTGTGATAATATTTAGTGGGGGTTGCGTCTGCCCATAAAGGCAGACTGGACATGTCTAGATAGTTATATGGCTGTTAGGCCAGTTTTTTCTGTTGTTCTCATGACCAGTACTTACATCTTCTGTTTGTTTTGAGGCTGGTGAAATGTTTGGGACAACATTTCGTTTTTGCAGGGGGGTGTTGTAAGGGGTCTTAGTACAGTTGTATTCCAGCCACTAGGGGGTACTCTGGTGAAGCCCATGGGAAATAAAGAAATATAGTTTAAGTGAATTGTGAAAAGTAAGAATGAAAAACGAAAGAAAGTCTGTAAACGGCTGTTACCTGTGCTGACATGATTAAAAGTGAACTGTACTTTTCGCGTTGTAGTTTACATGATAAGCTCATTGGAAGGGTAACATAAACAGATACATATGCTGCCTTTCCAACTGATGTGAAGTTCCAACACAAATATTCATTTGAAAAAGCAATAGACTTTCACATTGTAGGTCTGTTGTATAAATAATGTAATCATAATATATGCCATTTAGCAGATGCTTTCATCCAAAGCGATTTACAGTCATTTGCACATACATTTTACGTATGGGTTGCACCGGGAATCGAACCCATAACCCTGGTGGTGGGATCGGCATTCTCTACACAGGATCATCATTTATAATGTAATATGTGTTTATTACAGTGAATGACATTGATAATACAAGTCCATAGCAGTGTAATAAGTGTTTATAACAATGTACAGCACATCTACCAACGCACTGATGCGTTTCAAGAGCCTAAACTATTTTGTTTCAGAATCCTCAGACCCCTGACAGGGAGTAGCATAGGGGATAGTGCCATCTAGTGGAATGGAAATTAAACTATTATTCCAGATATTATTTAATAAAGAATATTGAAAACCTAAATTACTTTTCAGAGATCAGAGAAACGAAACAGAACSCATCTTGAAACAGGGAAATATACTACAATTTGTGATGTGTTCAAGTAAACGATGGACTTATAATTTGAAGCTTTTTGCTCGATTTGGACCCGTTAATGTCGCTGATTTCATGTAGCTCTAATGCGCATCATCTACTAAACAAAATCCCGCAAACGTAAAAGCGCCAGAATTAAACATCGCGAGATTGTAAATATGTGTGAGTCAGAGATTTGAAAGCAGACGCTTTCATCCAAAACGATTTACAGTAATGCGTACATACATTTTACGTATGGGTGGCCCAGGGAAATTAGACTTTTTCAAACGTTTTTSGAAGCAATTTTTTTACCTCTTTCTTTGTAATACTGTATGTATTCAATCATTTCGAATTGATCACTTCCCAATGGGCACATACATCAATTCAATTTTTATTCCATGTTAGTTCAACGTAATTTCATCGAAATTACATGGAAACAACATTGATGCAAAGTGGGTTTATTGTTCACAGTGAATTTATAATCTGCAGTCAATTTCATTATGTTTTCATGTGCCATGATTCTGACATTTGACATAAGATCCTCATAGGATTAGGCTAAATAGTTTCAGTTGTGCAGTAAATGTAATCTCAATCAATACGATGTGCAATGTAACAGTACTCTGCTTGCGTTGTGTACAATCAATCGTCGACACGAACCAACGTGTAGCACCAGTCATGGAGATTTATTCTGATAGGAACAGCACAAATTGCACGTCATGCAATGCACGGCTCACCATCCAACTCTGCACTCACGCACGCTGGTTTGGTGCTTGTTCACTGGGCATGTATTACCAAAATAATACAATTACAATATACAATATAATATCTTTAACAATGTACCTGATAGGAACAGCACAAAATTGCACGTCATGCAATGCACGGCTCACCATCCAACTCTGCACTCACGCACTGTACAAAATATATGAACCCCCCCCACCAGACACAGTAAGTTGCTAGCTAGTACTGGCGGGAATTCTTTACAACAAAATGCACAACCAATATTCTCCAAAAAACACTGCATCTTATGTGTGATGTTCGAATAACATTTACAAACAAATTGATATAAATTGTACATTTAAATCATCAATTGGGAGTATAAAAATCACTTTTGACGTACAATGCTTTGCAACCAACAACTTACCTCTGGTTTGGTGCTTGTTCACTGGGACGATTCTAACTGAAACATCCCCCCTCGTAAGCAAGCTACGCAAACCAGCCAATAAGATGCCATGTTGAGTAGGTGAAGGCAAGACAAAACTAAAACCAAAAACCCATTGGCTTAACAATAAAGTGGCAAGGGGAATCACCAATATAACCCTGTTACATGTAGTCAGTAATCAGTAGTGCGAGTGTTTGTGTGCATAAATGTGATAATGAGGGGTGTTGAAAGGTGCCAAAGCAACCAAACGGCCACAAAAATGCCACAACCAAAAATCTATAAGTGTGTCTGCATGGAGAGAGTCTCCCCAATGAATGGGGAATTGGTTCATTTATCCGGGGACACACCCGGGCCCAGGTGTGTCCCATGTCGCTGACGACCCTCCCAGCCCTGCCCGCCAACATCCTAATAAGGAAAACAAGAGCAAAGCGAAAGAATACAGCAGACAGAGCAGGAGGGTCGTCACAATATGTATAAACTGCACTCCACACTATTCTACGGTATCGTAGTCACTTTAATTGTGTTTACATACTGCAACACCCATCTCATATGTATATACTGTATTCTATACTATCCCACTGTATCTTCGTCCAATGCCGCTCTGACATACACTGCCGTTCAAAAGTTTGGGGTCACTTAGAAATGTCCTTGTAGTTATAGTTATTAAACCTGCGGATAAAGGATCACAGATTGTAATCATGGACAGAGTACAGTACTTGTTGGAGGCTAACAGGCAATTGAATAACGCAAAAGATTATGTCCCATTAGACCACTCTATTCAATCTGAGACTCAAAACATGATTAAGAGGACATTGGTGGAATTGCTTGAAAATAAGTTTATTACTTCCACGCAATATACTTACCTGTTGGGCCCGGAGGTACCAAGACCGCGACAATTTTATCTTCTTCCAAAAATTCATAAACCTTTGGAAGAGTGGTCTGTGCCCTTTCAGATCCCTAGRGGCCGCCCAATTGTTAGTGACTGTGGATTGTAATCGTATCGAATTGCTGAATATATTGATTATTTTATCAATCCGCTATCCCAGAAGCACGCTTCTTATGTTAAGGATACATATGATTTTGTTGGCAAACTTAAAGGTCTCAAACTACCACTAAGGGCGTTCTTATTTTCAGTAGATATTAACTCATTATATACAAACATTGAAACCTCTTTGGGACTGCGGGCAGTAAAACAAGCCTTTGACAGGTTTCCTGACCCTCAGCGCCCAGATAAGGAAATCTTAGATCTGTTGGAGTTGAGTCTTTTAAGGAATGATTTCAATTTTAATGATGAGTTTTATCTTCAGATCCATGTCATTGCCATGGGTAAGAAATTTGCTCCAGCCTTTGCCAACTTATATATGGGTATTTGGGAAGAGACAGCTTTTCTTAAATGTAAGACCCTTCCTTTTCTATATCTCAGGTATTTTCTACATCTTTGGAATTTGGGTGAGTTCTATGCAGGACTTTGAGTGTTTTTTAGAAACCCTCAATAAACATCATCCTGCCATTACAACCTCCCACAATAAACAAAGGAAAAAACTAGAGTTTTTGGACACTCAGGTTTTCTTTGTATTTTCAGATGGGTTAACTAAATCATTGGCCACTAAAGTCTTCTATAAGGAGACCGATAGGCAAGCCCTGCTACACAAAACAAGTTATCATCCAAAACATACTTTCAGAGGGATTATTAAATCTCAGCTGATCCGGTTCAATAGAATCTGTACATTAGGTGAGCACGTGGAGGAGGCCATAACCATTCTTTTTAGAGCCTTGGGGCCACGGGGATATTCCAAACGTTTCCTTAGGGGGATAAAGGCAGAGGTAGGTGAATTATTTGGCAGGGGGTTACAATAAAACAGCAGAAACAAACAATTTGATACCATTTGTTACAACATACTCTGGGAGCTTGGGTGGATTTAATAGGACCTTGAGGTCTAACTTCAGGGAAGCTCAACAAGCTGTGGAAGGGCTGGTAGATTGTGGAGTAATCTCAGCCTATAGAAGAAACAAAAACCTTGGGGACAGGTTAGTCCACTCTGCCTTCCAGACGAAAGATGCATCTAATAAATTTGGGGAGACCCAAATATATTGTTAATGCCTTCTCCGGGCTGGGGTTCCTCGTAAGACAGAGGATCGAATTGTCCACTGTAAACTTGATCTATGGAATTAAGTGTAAATTGTGCCAAAGGATTTACATAGGAGAAACAAAGAATGCACTACAGGTCAGACTAAAACAACATCTATACCATATGGCTAAAGGTAATAAGAGTACTGTACTGTATTTGCATTTTGGCCTACATGCAGTGGACGGCTTGAGTATTTTTGGTCTGGAGACAAACGGGAGCTGTTCCAGGACACAACGACAGGGGATGGAAAGAACTTGGATTGGGCGCCTCAATATGATAGATCCTAAGGGCCTGAAATGAAAAATATTACATTTATCCTGGCTTACTTACCTGATGGGAGGGGTCCTCTCCGGTGCAATGACATGGGTTATTTGGTGGGGTGGGAGAGCCGCCCATTATAAATGTTTGTATATTTAATTATTTATTTATTTATGGATTTACTCTTATGTTTTTTAAGCACTGACCATGAATATGATGGCACTTATTTTTATATTCTTTGATTCCTTAGTGTGGTGTGATTTTACCTTATTTCTTTTTTGGATACTTCTATAGCCTTTATCTTGAGTTGAAAGCACTTTCTTTTATATTTTAGTGTGGTATGATGATTTGTCCATGGTTGATTAGCCATTGTTTGATAGCACTTATGATTGTCTCTCTTTTTATTTATTTATTTATTTGTTTGTTCATTGGGTGGTTCTCCTTGCAGACCCTAATCCCCCACCCTAACCCCGAGATCCTCATGCCTAACCTTAACCTCTAGACCCCCATAACTAATCTTAATTTAACCCTGACCTGTACTCTACCCTAATCCCCCACCCTATGGATGGGTATTTTATGGGTATTATGACTCATACTGTGGTACTCTATAGTGTATTGTATTGGGGGCTATGGACTGGGTGGAGTAGAAAGTGTTGCCATAGACCTCAGTCCCCCATAAAATAACACCATATATAGATTCTACAGGCCCTAGTGAGTCAATCTGGAGAGGGGAGGGGTGCATATCTCTAAGCCAACCAGGGAGGGTAGGGCACTGGACAATACCATATTAGGAACTGTTTGAGTGTAGAATCGACGGGAAGACACAAGACGGATCTAATCTACCCAACAACCAGATGCGGACAGAGGAGAGCACAAAGGGACTTGGACAAGTCRGAGTGCCAACATAGGCTGAGCAAAGTTTAAACTGCGCTCAGCCTCTACTATGATAGGCCAATGGACAGGTTGGAACTAAAGCTGTCATAGTATAAAAACTGTTATATGAGCACATTCCACAGTTCTCTGTTCTACCCTGCGCGGAGATACAGTGAACCCGTATATACGAAAATTGCATTTACCATTTATCGCTTGAGTTTAATTAAAATACTTAAAGTATATTCGGTGACTCTGAATCACATTTTGTCCTGATACCAGATTTGAACTGATGCAAATCTCTTTCAAATCCCAACACCACTTTTACTTTGGCACCTAGAACAGTTTTCTCCCTATAAACCAATATGTATTTCATATACAGTGTATTGCATTGGAGGCKTTTATTTGACCTTGGAACATGTGTTGAACCCCAAATTGAATGCAAATATTACTTAAAAATGAAGAAATATGAATCATTGTTAATGTTAAGACAATTATTTTTGTCATGAATAATTAATGCCATTTAATCTCCATAGACAACCATTGGCAGTAGAATGGCCTTACTGAAGAGCTCAGTGACTTTCAATGTGCCACCACCATAGGATGCCACCTTTCCAACAAGTCAGTTTGTGAAGTTTCTGCCCTGCTAGAGCTGCCAACTGTAAGTGCTGTTATTGTGAAGTGGAAACATATTGGAGCAACAATGGCTCAGCTGCGAAGTGGTAGCCCACAAGCTCACAGACAACTGCCGAGTGCTGAAGCGTATAGCTCGTAGAAATCATCCTCAGTTGCAACACTCACTACCGAGTTCCAAACGGCCTCTGAAAGCAACTTCAGCACAAGAACTGTTCGTCGGAAGCTTCATGGAATGGGTTTCCATGGCAGAGCAGCCACACACAAGCCTAAGATCCCTGAGCGCGGTTCTAAGCGTCGGCTGGAGTAGTGTAAAGCTCGCTGTCATTGAACTCTGGAGCAGTGGAAACGCATTCCCGGGAGTGATGAATCACGCTTTAACCATCTAGCAATCCGATGAACGATCTGGGTTTGGCGAATTCCAGGAGAACAGTACCAGCCCGAATGCATAGTGTCAACTGTAAAGTGGAGGCGGAATAATGGTCTGGGGTTGTTTTTCATGGTTTGGGGTAGGCCCCTTAGTTCCAGTGAAGAGATCTTAGCGCTACAGCATATATATATCTATACATAAGATGCTCTTATTAAGCAGTAGCAATGTCTGTTGTTTCATTAGAAACACCCCGTGAGACTGGCTTTCACAAGACCACAAGGAACTGGACTCCTGATTGTTAGTGGAATTAAATAATTCCTACAATATACTCATTAATTAAATTCAATCTGTCTATTTATAAGAATTTGAAAGATACTTATTAACATAAAATAGACAGGATACAGTCATATTAAAATTAGATAATAGTGTTTATTCTCGGAGCACGCTCCCATTTGATCATAAACACAGGTTTATATACAATATATGACGTCATAGATTACAGAATGAGTCTCATTGTCCTGACAAATAGAAAACAGGTTCAAAAGTTCATTCTAACCTCACAGGACACTCACATGAAACACCATATAATCATTTATCCTGAAGGCTCACTATAATTGATTACCACTTTAGCAGACAACTCAAGATAATGGAATACCTAAAACGTTTATCTAAACACCTCAGGGCTAAGTTGGGTCAGGTCAACCATAGTTTAACGATCCTTTCTGCTTATTTTATGACCCACAACACAAATCTCTTTTCCCCAGGCATGCAGAGTTCAATTAGTTATAGTTTTATCTAAAGCTAGAATTTGTTTTAACTATTTATTAACAAAATTCCTAACAATCCACCCTAAATAACAAAACAATTCATAGCTACATATCAAATATCATATAGAAACATAAATGTTTATACAAGAATAAAAACCAAAACAGTATATGTATTTACACTCCATCAACATCAATGACTGTTCTAACCGTCATCAGAAACATAACTCTATTTAGGAATTTCGTTACAATCTTCATTAAAGAAACAGTCTATACATTGAAACATGTAACCGTCTAAATTCTCTAAACGTCAAATACAGTTTCATCCAATCTCGGTTCCTCATAATTAAAAGATCCGGAATCGTTCTCCACTAGATCCGGCCCCATACATTCATCCTTCCACTGGTCAAAGCTTAGAATTGATCCGTACTTCATCATCTGTTGTGTCATTGATTTCTCCAGAATCCTGGAAATGAGAACTTTCACACACGGAATCAAACCACATCCACACAAAACTAATACAGTCACACATGTGAAGGTAGCCCATAACACAGTAATCATGAAWTTTTTCCATTTCCCAAACATACTGTCAAACCAATTAGTCAGAAAAGTATCCACCCCTGAGGTCACTGCCAACTCGTGAGCTAGGGTGGGTAAACCTGCCAAGGCCTTGGTCACTGATCCATCCGGAGCTGTGTTACTTGGGATAAACGTACAGCACATCGACCCGAATAACACACAAACCCCACCCTTTCCTGCCTATAACATATCTAACGCGATTCTATTCTATTCTGCCAAGCCATTCATTACATCTCTGGTATAATTAATCTAGTCCACATTCTTATTGAGAGTGGACCACTAGAAAATACTTGACTCTAATCCTGCTAAGATCTAATTCCTCGCTTTGAATTGGATCTGAGTAAGGGTAAAGAGCATGCCTAACTGCACTAGTGCATAACTACCGTTCCAATTGGTAGGCAGGTTAGGTCACAGCTTCGTACCTCCACACTCTAAACCTTTTCATCTGCCAGTCAGGTCCCTCATTGTCTTCTCAGTTGTAACATTCTCAGTCCTATTGCATGTACTGACTRCCCCTACTTCCCATCCGTGTGTTATGTAGCGATCCATAAAATCCTGTCACTGTGAAAGAGAAAATATGGATGTAATCGGCACCTGGGGACACATATCACAGATCAATGCAACTGTCATAGTTCAGCTTCCTGCCCTCTTGAACCGCTTTATCATACAGGCCATTTCATGGGTGTAGCAATTCCATCAAATGGA
>NW_019942793.1:0-8911 GCF_002910315.2 Salvelinus sp. IW2-2015 | reverse complement strand
CTACTATAATGGTTCAGATGACAAAATTACTCAGAGACTCATGTTTACATCTCAATAAAATAAAACACTGTCTGCATGTTCCTCAAAAAACAACAACTGATGCCCCTGTTACAGATGTCTATGTATCAGAGGAAAAGCTCAAATAACCAAATTCAACCTAGCTAATTTCCCAAAACATATGCAATTGTTTTTTACTATAGAGGTTGCTTTTCAACATTAATACCCTGACATTGTTCCACATAATGGAAACGGATTATAATGTTAGACTACATGAACTTTCCTGCTCAAATTAACTGGTGTTACTTAAACAATCAAACCAGGAATCAATAACCAGCAGAATCCATTATCACTATGTTTTATGATTCAGACATTCAGATCTCCCTTTCTCACAGCCAAATATAGTCCAATAAACGCCATAAATCAATGATGCCCACCTAGCGAATCTGTTGCTAGTTTTTAGCATCTGTCCTAACTACCCTGACGATTTACAGCTTCTTTTAAAAATGTATTTGGAAATGTTTATCAACTTCTGAAAAGTGACTCAAAACAATAATGCATTTTCCTTCTAAATGACACAAACACTTTTCTCTGCCACACCCCAGTCMCAACATCATTGCCGTGGCGACAAAAGTGCCTTGTGAGTGATGTCATCAACAGGCGCTCAACCTAAATCCAAGCCGCAACGACTTTCAATGAATTGTAAGTAATTGTTGGCTGTCTGCAGCAACAGTAGTACTGGTTCGATAAACCAAACCTAATTTATCACATCTGTTGAATCAGAACTTACAACATCTCTCAATCAAAATTGTACTGCCAGAAGTACAGAAAAGAGTGTACCTGAACAACGGTCAAACCAATTTAAATAACGTTATTGTTTATCAAACGTAATGATGCAGTTTTACGTTATTCCATAACAAACCTCTAACAACTTACTCTGAAAATTAGTAGCCAACACAGCAACTAACTCCCTTACTCACACCTAAATCACTTTCAACTTAACATATTCTATTTCTTTTTTTTCCCCAATGGGCAAAAATATATATAACCCCTCCTATTTCAACGTTTTTCCTTACCCTTATCGTAAGCTTAAAAACCAAACTTTATAACTTCCTCTTCTCTTTGCTCTTCACACTTATGAAATGTATCCTATTTCTTAAAAAATAACACACGCAGCGCCAAAATTATAACATATGTCAGTCAATCTATAAGAATGAAAAACATTTCGGTAATCACTTTCTATCGCCATTATCTCTCCGCTATGATTTAGAATTTCTTTAATTTAGGCAACTGTCTTCTCTATTGATACAGTAATTTAAATATGACTCAATTCTCAATACATTATTTCAGCAGATAATTTAGTGAACAGACATCGTCTTGCATCAAAATTCGCTTCGTTATTATTTTAAGTGGAATGAATTAGTCTTAATTTAACCTAAACAATCTATTAAAACGTTCAGTTTATATCTTATACAAACACTAGCAACTATAACTTTCTAGGCAAAACATACAAATAGTTTAATTACAATCAAAAACACAGATTTTAGTCAAAGCATTTACCAGGAACTGAACCCCGAACTCCTGCGTTGCAGTCGAGAATTTTACCACCGAACCACGAATGCTATTTGGGTAACCAAGACTCTCCGCAAATAAACTTATCTTACAATTGTCTATATTCATAGAATCAAGACACGCAACTGTTGGCAATTCTCAGGAAAATAGCCCTAGTTTAAAGATACAAGCATTATTCTTCAGCGAGGATTCTCATTAATCTCGCTTTCGTCGTTACTGACTCTCTCTTTTTTCACCCGATTGTCGCGCCTGACCTTCCCCTTAGTTAAATTACAATCTCGGTGATTGTGTCCAAACCTGTTACAATGTTTGCAGGGAGTGTTACACTCCCGGGCGAAATGTCCAGTTTCATTACAATTAAAACATTTTATATTTTTCTTTTGACTCACCCTATCCGCTTTTCTCGACTTTTTTCCTTTCTCTACCTCTATTATCCCTTCCTCGGCTCCAGCAGGCTTCACATATATGGGTGGTGATATTGCAGGTAGCTCCTGCAGCCGTATTCTCACAACCACTATTTCATCAACAGGATTACCTCTGTATTCTTGGTATCCTAGAGAAGGATATAGTTTGTCACCCTCACCCCCGCCCAATTGGCTAACTTTTTCATCTGTGGGAGTGGAGTGCAGCGTATCTTGGCTCTCTTTAGATTTCTTTCTGTTATCACCCTCTACTCTTTTCCTAGCTTCCGAAAGCCAGACTCTAGCTGTGTACAACCCATGTTTATTCTGCTTCTTCACATCCTCACCACTCTCCTTATGGATTTGTTTTATAAGCAATTCTAGTTTTTCAACATTCAGCCTCCCATCAAATGCATACTGCTTTCTCCATTTTGGACAGAATTCTAAGTTCCTCTTATCTTTCAGTTCCATAAAACGCTGGTCTCCCGTTAATACCGGGACCTCCTTGGAGGATTTACTACCCATGTTTGATAAATCCTTGCCTTTACTAGTAGTTATGGTATTTATCACCTATCTATGTCTTTCTATTTATTTATTTATTTCTCTATGTGTGTGTTACCACTTCCTACCGCTCTCACAATCTAGGTGAATATATTTCTATGTTATGTGCGTTTTACCGTTACCTAGTTATAATCTATGTGTATGAATTTATATGATTCTCTTCCTTGGAAACTTTATCTATAGCGTTGTTATCGATCGGACATTAGATCTCACTTTAAACTATCAGTTATTACCCAGGGGACACACTTCCCTGGTCAAACTCTGGTTGTATTTATCCAATCTCACTTCGCTATTTTAAATTTCCCTCCCACTCTTTTGGATATTATCACTTTCAGTATTGAATAGGATCAGTTATTCCGTTTGCCTAGGATTACCCTGCCTTCTCACCAAGCCTAATTTATCCTCACCTGTTTTAATATATCTATCCGCTATTTTTCACAGTCAGACTACTTCCCATAGACAGATAGACTATTTAGGTTAAAACTTTATTTAGGTATGTCTTTTGAATTAATGGCTGTCCTATTTGTACAAAACGACCGTCCTATCTAACAACACTTACTATATCCTCCTTAATAATACTCACGGCTTGCAAGGCCAGGTCTATTAAGGCCAATATTTTTTTTCCGGTAATGCACCTACCATTGGTCTTTTCGGACCTATAACACCCWTCCTTGTATTTTGGTCATACAAGTAACCCACAATATGTTTGGAATAGCGAAGCCACTATTATTGATAAATTCTAAACACGTTTAGAACTTCAATTCAAAGAYAACTTACATCATACCCCCCACATTCGAGAATAAAGACTATTTACCTTCGTCTTGCAGACTGGGAAAAGCAATGCCGGTTTGATTCCGTCACCGTCTCTGTCGACCTCAGATATATATATACCGGCCTGTTTTTTAACCTCAATTCAGAGGCCAGGACTTTAAATAACGGGTCTTGACCGCCCGTGCACGGTTTTCGGCTAGATCTGCGGATGAACAGAGGCCAAAGTTTTGGAAATCCACTCGAAGGACCAATTGTTAGTGGAATTAAATAATTCCTCTAATATACTCATTCATTAAATTCAATCTGTCTATTTATGAAATTTGTAAGATACTATTACATAAAATAGGACAGGGATACAGTCTTATTAAAATTAGATAATAGTGTTTTATTCTCGGAGCACGCTGCCATGTGATCATAAACACAGGTTAATGATTACAAGAATGACGTCATAGGTTACAGAATAAGTCTCATTGTCCTGACAATTAGAAGAAAACAGGTTCAAAAGTTTCATGCCAACTTCACAGCACACACACAACACATGACACATAATATAATCAATTATCCTGAAGGTCTCACTATAATTTATTACCACTTTAGCAGACAAATCAAGATTAATGGAAGGACCTAAAAAAGTTTACCCCACAGCCTTATCTAAACAGCTCAGGGCTAAGTTGGGTAAGTTCAACCATAGTTTAACGGACCCTTTCTGCTTATTTTATGACCACAAACACAATCTCTTTTCACCCTAGACGTGCAAAGCTCAATTAGTTATAGTTTTATCTAAAGCTAGAAATTTGTTTTACCTTATTTATTAACAAAATTTCCTAAACACATTTCAGATGTTCTTTTTTAATTAATTTGTAAAACATTTCTAACAACAATAATTCCACTTTGACATTATGGGGTATTGTGTGTAGGATTGAGGAGGGAAAAAACGATTTTCATCCATTTTAGAATAAGGCTGTAACGTGACAAAATGTGCGAAAGGTCAAAGGGTCTGAATACTTTCCGAATGCCACTGTATATGGTATGGTGCACTTTAGGTTAACACAACCTAACCCCTGTTTGGATTGGAGTGTTGCCCTAACCAATAAAAGATACCATGTAGATCATTTAGTAACCAGGCTTAGGTCCTACTTTTTTCTGTTACTGAACTTTCAGGCCAAACCGTATTAAAGTGATGTGTTTAAACTTTATAACGCTACTGAAGAGGCCATAACACCAGCTACCTAGGTCTTTATCAGTTCTCCGATTGATAGACAGGGCGAAAAAACGAGGTTCCGCAGTGGCAGCTAATACAGGTTGGATGGAATGTGTGTCGAATGGGCAGCCAAATTCTGATAATTTTACAGCACTAATTGTCTTTCATCTTTTCACCTTATCACATCAGAGCTCATGCAGAGCTGGTGGCTGATTGATCAAAATACATTTGAGTGAAAAAAAAGATCAGAATTGGCTTGCCTGTGTAAACGCAGCCATAGAAGCTGTACATCCCACATTATATCCCTAGGCAATTATTTTATTTTTAAGTTCTGAATGTTTTCCATTAGGTCCAAGTGGGGGTATTGAATTATTTAGTTAACCTCTAACGACCTCTGTACCCCGGGTCCGCGGATGCACCCCCACCCCCCCACACACTGATTAGCATAGCTAGCATAGCCTTTCACAAGTAGATAGTAGCATCTAAATATCATTAAATCACAAGTTCCAAGACACCCAGATGCAAAGATACAGATCTTTGAAGAAAGCCACCATTTCAATTATTTAAAATGTTTTACAGGGAAGACAAAATATGTAAAGGCTTATTAGCTAAACACGTTTAGCAAAATACACCACTATTCTAACTCCATCAGTTCTTACTCCTTTCAGTGCTATCACCCAATTCGCTCAACTAAGATATTATATCCACTAACAAGAAAAAACCTCTTCAGATGACAGTCTGATAACATTATCATGGTATAAGGATAGTTTTTTGTTAGAAAAAAGTGCATATTTCAGGTAGAATCCACAGTTTTACAATTGCCACCGACCATTCACAAATCACTAGAATTACAGATAGTAAAGCAACGTGTATGACCCAATGTACTCATCATAAAAACATTTCATAAAAATAGACAAGGCATAGCAATGGAAAGACCAGTTCTGTGATTTCAGACCATATTTTCAGATTTTCTAAGCGTTTTCAGCGAAAAAACACAAATAAATCGATAAGTTAGCATACCACATGCTTGCAAAACTACCAGAAGCATCGATCCAGCCAAAGAGCGCTATAAACGTAACACCGCCAAAATATATTAATTTTTTCTCTAACCTTCTCAAATTCTTCCGATGACACCTTCCTGTAACAAATCATTTGTACAATACATATACAGTTTTTCGAAAGGTGCATATTTAGCCATACAAAACCGTGGTTACACAAGAAAAATACTAGGAAATCAGCCTCAATATGTCTGCACGGCATCTATCAGAGTGATCTAGTTTAATTGAAAGCTAATCATATACTTGACTTAAAAATACAGGGTTGACAGGAATCGAAAAGGACAAATTAGGTCTTAATGCAAACCGCTGATTTACATTTTTTAAATTATCCTTACTTTTCAATACCAGGGTTCGCCAATGAAGCTTATACCAAACCAAAGATGGCAAATATGCCGTTTAAAAGATTTCGACAGAAACACCGATTTATCATATTAAATATTGCTTACTTTGAGACCTGTTCTTCCATCAGATTTTGGGCAAATGTATCCTTTCTACTGTATAAACTCTTTTGGTCGATAAGAATGTCCTCTGTCCTTCGAAATGGCACACCACCAACGGACCGGACACCCAAAACGTGTCCAAAGTTTTCAGAGTGCCACAAAACAAATAAATTCCTCAAAATCGGCACTAAACGGATATAAATTGCTATAAAAAACGGTTCAAAATTAACACCATTATGATGTTTTTTAACAAAAAAATATAACGAATGAAAACATACCGAGAATATTGCTGGTTAGACAACGATTTGGAACGAGGCAAGTCGATGCCTTTCACGCTTCAGGCCGCACGACGAGAAAGGGCGGTCTACCTATACATTTTGGTCTTTTTATAATGGGCTTTGAAATGTCCCTCGATTTCATTCAAAACGTGATGACGTACAGACACCCAGAGAAGACGTGAGGCAGTGTCGGTTTCTTCATAGCATTCACGGGGTCGCCCTTAAAAAACAGACTCCAGATCAGGGGTAAAAATTTCTTGAATCTGAACCCTTGTCATTTGAAAAGTGCTGTAGATATTGTTCTGTACCACTCAGAGACAAAATTCCAACTTCTATAGAAAACTAGAAGTGTTTTCTATCCAATAATAACAATAATATGCATATTTGTATCGATCAAGAATTTAGCACGAGGCAGTTTAGATTTAGAGACCCAAATATGCTAATGCCGGAAACAGCAACCCCCTATATTCCAAGAAGTTAATACGACGTTGTCTCATCAAGTGGGTAAAAAGAGCAGATTTAAGAATAGCTAGTATAGTTTTATTTTTTTATTTCCCCCACTTGAATACTCCTATTTACTACCCTTATGGGACTGATGCTGGAAATTAGCACAAAGCTAATGCATTGATTGATGCGCAATGCAATGTATCAGTGTTTTGTTTAGTTCCGAGTTAGGAAAGTAGAATTGGGCAGATTTGTGGAAATACGTCACAGGCCCATCACATAACAGGGAAGCCCAAATGTGAGAGATGAAGTCCAAAACTAGCCATTGGAGGGAGACATTATTCAAACTTACAATGTGGTATCCCAAAAAATAATCGTCCTCTTCTGTAATTGATATGCAGGTACTCCTGCAAACATAGGCGGAAATCCAGGGGGGACGGGGGGACACGAGGGGGCCCCCCAGCCTTGGAAAATATGATTTGTCCCCCCAATATATTCACTGTAACTAACTATGTAATTTCAATAATATTATAAGAACGCAATGAAACACTTATGCTGATTATAGAACACTTAACTAGCGCGTTTTGAAGTTCACCAAGATTGCGACCCCCCCGCCCCTTGGCCCACAATGTTAAGTCCACTGCCAGTTCTTTAGCTGGCAAGGTAATAGCAGGGTTCTATCTACTGTCCGAAAGGCACTCAGTGTACGTAACTTGACGTGAGGTAATCCAGTCAATCGCGCCATAGCAATGTAGATTATTTTTAATGTTGCAGGGTTTCACACACTAGCTGGAATTTAGGCCAGAGCTAGCGCGCAAACTAAAGCAAAAACATTAACTATCAAGCTAGCTAGTACCTATTCCATTTATGTGGCGTGCTCAAAGATGGAATATTGCTATCGTCAGTTTATTCCAAGATTAGCATGCAGCTGTAGTGCTTCAAGTCCCTGTGATAAGTTTTAGCGATAAACTGAAGGTCCAAACTGAACAGAACTACACTCTCTATTATACATTGTCTTAAATATATGTTAATGGTTCGTTGCAAAAAGCTAAATTGTCGCTAGGGGAATTTTTTTTATTTTTTTCACCTTTAACCAGGTAGCAAAGATTATAGCAAACACCACAGAAACGGAATGGAGTGCTCGCTAGCTTTGCAAATTCAGCTATTGTTGGGAAGCCTGCCAAAAATGAAAACAAACTATGTGTAAAATTTCAAAAACGTTGCAGCATGTGTTGTGTAAATGTGTGTGTGCAGCTAGACCCGTCAGCAGCCAGCCAGCCAGGTAGAAAAATTCAGAAAAAAGTTAAAAAGACGGACATAGAGTATTTCAGTACACCAAAACGCAAAAGTAAGAACTCTAGTAGCCTAATATCTCAAAGACCAGTTGAATAAAATGTTCATAAGAAAGAAAGTGAAATGCTAATGGAAATGTTTTCACAATGATGTCATAGGCCAGAGCAGGCAACAGATGGCACACAGACAGCAGAGGCTGGGACAGAAGGCAAGGGACAGACTGGCAGAGACAGGAGTCTCAGGGTAAGTTTGTTGAGTCTTTGTTTGGCAACATTATGAAAGGTTCTCAATTTTTTTGATTTGTTAAAATAGCGGAATAATTGGAAAATGCCATGGATACCCACTCTCAACTTAAATGGTGACTGAACCAAATTGTTTAGGCAATGCGTATTGCTGTTGTGATTAATTGTGTAGTTTTGGGGTACGCGTAGTTCGGAGTACAGCAAAACACCTTATTTCTTTTCTAGGAGGACAGACTGTGAGTCAGTGAGGGTGGTGAAAGGGAAAGAGCCAAGGATAGCAGACTTTCAGAGGACAGGCCCCGCAGGACCAGGTGTTCACCCTTGTGCCAGCAGCACCATATAGGGACAGTTGGCACAGCATTCGGCCAGTTACCTCAGTATGACACAAACCATCACATCAGCCACACCCACATTTATAGAACCGCAAACAGCAGTTGTGACGTTTCAAGAGAGAGGAACACTGCACTGATAAGGAACAACTGCTATAACTATTATTATAGTAGTATTATAATGATTTAACAATGGGACAAACCCTTCAGTTAACTACTGTACCTAACAATTATCCAGTAGTAGTGATTATGCGTCCCTCAATATACATTTAACTATTACAACATAGTCTATGTATTACAGCACTACTTTTGGTGTCCCCCTCA
>NW_019942792.1:291064-292800 GCF_002910315.2 Salvelinus sp. IW2-2015 | reverse complement strand
CGTCCGAGTTTGCCTGCATTCGCGTGAGCGTTTGGACATGTGCACTAAACATGCTAGCAAAAGTAGCTACTTAGACATAAGTAATGGACATTATTGAACAAAACAACGATTTATTGTGGAACTGGGATTCCTGGGAGTGCTTTCTGATGAAGATTATCAAAGGTAAGGGAATATTTATGATGTAATTTAAAACTTCAAAAAGTTATATAACAGGTCGAATAAACTGGTCAAACTAAGTAGAAAATCAATCTTCAGGATGTTGTTATGATAACTATCCAATAACGTTCCAACCGGGGAATTCCTTTTTRGAATATTWCTCAGGTTTTTGCCTGCCATATGAGTTCTGTTTTACTCACAGAYATCATTCAAACAGTTTTAGAAACTTCAGAGTTTTATATCCAATAGTAATAATAATATGCATATATTAGCATCTGGGACAGAGTAGGAGGCAGTTCACTATGGGCACGCAATTCATCCAAAAGTGAAAATGCTGCCCCCTATCACAAAGAAGTTAAAATAGTTACAGAGTTTATGGTTGTGATATGAGAAAACTGAGGATGGATCAACAACATTGTATTTACTCCACAATACCAAAATAAATGAAAGAGTGAAAAGAAGGAAGTCTGTACAGAATACAAAGATTCCAAAACACGCATCATGTTTGCAACAAGAAACTAAAGTGATACTGCAAAAATTGTGGCAAAGAAATTAACTTTTTGTCCTGAATACAAAGCCTTATGTTTGGGTCAAATCCAACACAACACATCACTGAGTATCCCTCTACATATTTTCAATCACGGTGGTGGCTGCGTCATKTTATGTGTATGCTTGTCATCGGCAAGGACTAGGGAGTTTTTTAGGATAAAAATAAACGGAATACAGCTGTAAGCACAAGCAAAATCCTAGAGGAAAACCTGGTTCAGTCTGCTTTCCAACAGACATTTGGAGATGAATTCACCTATCAGGAGGACAATACCCTAAAACACAAGGCAACATCTACATGGGAGTTATTTTTCTAGGGGTGGCAGGTAGCCTAGTGGTTAGAGCGTTGGGCCAGTAAGCAAAAGGTTGGTGGATTGAATCCCCAAGCTGTCGTTCTGCCCCTGAACAAGGCTGTTAAAACCTTCTCAGCAACAACATACTTCCTCTCACCAAGATAGTTCAAATGATTACTGAGTCAATAAATGTCAGATATTCCAAACTACTCTTTCCATTTATGCATTTGTTGATTAACCTTTCTCGCCCCGGGGTTCCGCTAGCGGAACACCCGCAACATTCCGCTGCCTTCGCAGCGCGCGAAATTCAAAAATATTTTTGGGAAATATTAAACTTCCACACATTAACAAGTCCAATACAGCAAATCAAAGATAAACATCTTGTGAATCCAGCCAACATGTCCGATTTTTTAAATGTTTTACAGCGAAAACACAATATATATTTATGTTAGCTCACCACAATAGCCAAACACACAACACCATGTTGTCACCGCAAACATAGCTTTCACAAAACCCACAAATAGAGATAAAATTAATCACTAACCTTTGAACAACTTCATCAGATGACAGTCTTATAACATCATGTTATACAATACATTTATGTTTTGTTCGAAAATCTGCATATTTATAACTATAAATCGTAGTTTTACATTGCAGCCACCGTCACAAATAGCACCAAAACAGACAGAATAATTACAGAGAGCAAAACTCATTTACCCGTCTGTAAATAAGTCATTTTTC
>NW_019942792.1:284907-285779 GCF_002910315.2 Salvelinus sp. IW2-2015 | reverse complement strand
GAATTCTCGCAGAGCTTCAAAACCCACTTAAAAATGTTTGTTTGAACACGCTGCAACTGGATCTGTAACTTTTTTKGGGGAAAAACTCCTTTTTGTGAACCTCACCAATTGTACAATGTATGATTTCTCTTAAATTACCATAGATAAATGGATGGTATYTTTTTCCTGAYACCGTAGGTTTATGTACTTTGACGTGAAGCAGTCAAATTAGCGCTTTATTTTYGTTTTTGACCWTTAACGTTTTAGGGATAGGGGGCAGCATTTTCACTTTGGATGAATCGCAGTACTTATGAACAACATCCATCCATTTTTTKGGGGGGGTGGGGGGTGTTGAATAGTATCAGACCTACAGTAACCATTGCAGGGAAAGAACATTCCACGGAAAGTGAATGGATAGAGTAGCCCACTGTGTTAGCCGGGTTACTAAATGTTTTTCTAGTATCAGTGGCTAGATGAGAAGTGTAGACAGCTAAACTTCTCCATCGCTCTCTCTCTCTTCCCTCCATCTCGGTGGTAAGCTAACTAATATTGACAGAGATGAGACACTACATGAAACAGATGGCTCTGAAAATAAGATCTAGCCTGTCATCACCAGCCCCAACCGTCTGCATGACAACCATCTTATCTGTTGTAATTCTTCCTATGCCACGTTGTGTTAATTACACAGTGACCCTCTACTCTGACTGTAGCCTCAGCTTGACGAGTTAGAACAGGCACTGAGGAACTAGCTAGGAGTTATTTTGCCGACGTCCCAGTCTCCCAGAGTGGATCATTTTGGTCACAGGTATGACTACCATCCATTTTTGCTGATTCTGTCTCTGTCTCTGTCTCTCTCTCTTCCCCCTCTCTCCCACTCTCCCCCTCTCTCTCTC
>NW_019942792.1:271176-279114 GCF_002910315.2 Salvelinus sp. IW2-2015 | reverse complement strand
CCCTCATGGCAGCCATGGTGGTGCAGGAGGCGTGAGCCTGCTCTGCACTGATGGGTAGCTCTCTTTCCTGGGCGTATGTCCTCCCCATGGTGGGAAGAGAGGTGCTGGATGTGCTTTTTGGGTGGGGAAGGGTAGGGGTGAGAGGGTGGTGCTGGGGAGTTTTGTCTTGGGGGGGCATGTCACTGGTGGTGTCTCTTCTCTCTCCGCCTCTCTCCTTAATGGTCTGAAAGTCTGTTTCAAACAGCTGATGTTAACTTGCACCATGACGTCCAGTCTTGTAGAGGTTGATTGTTATCATTGGTGCTGCAGGGGTCTGTCTGTCTTTGATTTTCAGCTTCTCACCATACAGATTCCCTCTTTCTTTATGCAGGGTAGTGAGAGCAGACTGCTGACGGCGCCATGCATTTGGCTGGTCAGTGAGGAAGATGAGATACCACGTCACCGTTTGTGTAGAGGTCTGGCAAAAGGGTTCTGGCCTCTCTCTAGTAGTTTCTGTTTGAAAGCTTTCCTCATTGTTGTATTTTGACTTTTTAGGTAGAGAATGGATTCTGCGCTGAGGGGAGTTGGGGACATGGCTGTCTGTGCGCTCTGCTACTACCGCACGCTCGTTCGTCGTTTCCGCTCGTTGCATGGCAACGATTTGTTCGTCTGCTGTTCGCGCTACTTTAGTTCAAAAACAGCAAAAAATAGTGAAAAACCTCACACCAAAAGACTGAAGATGATGGTTTACAGTTTAGTCCGTGCTCCTTTTTGGTTTAACTCACTCAGTTTGGTCGTTGATGTAGTAGTTGTATTAACTGACCTTGCTACAGTTTGTTCTAGCTCTTTTCTTATGGCTAGCTTGTTAGTCCTGCTGGCTGGGTCTCTTGTTGTGTTAGCTAGCTAGCTAGACTCAAAACCTTCTTAACTGAGGCGCAAAGTTACAATTTTTTCTATTCTGAATGTATAGAGTGTTGTTGCATCACTTCTTGTCTGAATTCTTCTCATTTAGAGTGTTTATCTCATTCTCAAAAACCAAAAAAATCAAATATATCAGGAGCTCATGTTGAGCACTGGATCCTCTCTCTACTCTCTCTCTCTCTCTCTCGTCCTCTCTCTCTCTCTCTCTCTCTCTCTTCCTTCTCTCTCTCTTTCTCTTTATCTCTCAAATTCAATTCAAGCAGTGCTTTATTGGCAAACATATGTTAACATTGCCAAAAGCAATGCGTAGATAATATACAAAAGTGAAATAAACAAGAAAAATTAACTAAAGTTCCAAACGAATAAGACATTTCAATGTCATATTTATGTATATTATACAGCTGTTGTAACGGATGTGGCAAAAATGGTTAAAGTACAAAAGGCGAAAATAAATCATTAAACAACTAAATATGGGTTGATATTTAACAAGGTGTTGTTTTTCACTGGTTGCCCTTTTCTTGTGGCAACAGGTAACAAATCGTGCTGCTGTGATGGTACCACTGTGGTATTTCACTCAGTAGATATGGGAGTGTATCAAAATCGGGTTTGTTTTTCAAATTTCTTTGTATCTGTGTAATCTGAGGGAAATACAGTAGTGTGTCTCTAATATGGTCATACATTTGGCAGGAGGTTAGGAAGTGCAGCTCAGTTTCCACCTCATCTTGTGGGCAGTGTGCACATAGCCTGTCTTCTCTTGAGAGCCAGGTCTGCCTACGGCGACCTTTCTCAATAGCAAGGCTGAGTCTGTAGATAGTCAAAGTTTGGGTCAGTCACAGTGGTCAGGTATTCTGTCACTGTCGACTCTCTGTTTAGGGCCAAATAGCATTCTAGTTTGCTCAGTTTTTTTTGTTAATTCTTTCCAATGTGTCAAGTAATTCTCTTTTTGTTTTCTCATGATTTGGTTGGGTCGAATTGTGTTGCTGTCCTGGGGCTCTGTGGGGTGTGTTTGTGTTTGTGAACAGAGCCCCAGGACCAGCTTGCTTAGAGGACTCTTCTCCAGGTTCATCTCTCTGTAGGTGATGGCTTTGTTATGGAAGGTTTGGGAATCGCTTCCTTTTAGGTGGTTGTAGAACTTAACAGCTCTTATCTGGATTTTGATAATTAGCGGGTATCGGCCTAATTCTGCTCTGCGTSCATTATTTGATGTTTTACRTTGTACAYRGAGGATATTTTTGCAGAATTCTGAATGCAGAGTCTCATTTTGGTGTTTGTCCCATTTTGTGAATTCTTGGATAGTGAGCGGACCCCAGACCTCACAACCTTAAAGGGCAATGCGTTCTATAACTGATTCAAGTATTTTTAGCCAGATCCTAATTGGTATGTCAATTTTTATGTTCCTTTTGATTTCATAGAATGCCCTTCTTGCCTTGTCTCTCAGATCGTTCACAGCTTTKTAGAAGTTACCTTTGGCGCTGATGTTTAGGCCAAGGTATGTATAATTTTTTATGTGTTCTAGAGTAATGGTGTCTAGATGGAATTGATATTTGTGGTCCTGGCGACTGAACCTTTTTTGGAATAACATTATTTTTGTCTTACTGAGATTTACTGTCCTGACTCAGGTCTGGCAGAATCTATGCAGAAGATTTAGGTGCTGCTGTAGGACCTCCTTGGTTGGTGACAGAAGCACCASATCATCAGCAAACAGTAGACATTTGACTTCAGATTCTAGTAGGGTGAGGCCGGGTGCTGCAGACTTTTCTAGTGCCCTTGCCAATTCGTTGATATATATGTTGAAGAGGGTGGGGCTTAAGCTGCATCTCTGTCTCATCCCACGGCCCTGTGGGAGGAAATGTGTGTGTTTTTTGCCTATTTTAACCGTGCACTTGTTGTTTGTGTACATGGATTTTATCATGTCGTATGTTTTTCCCCCAAACCACTTTCCATCAATTTGTATAGCAGACCCTCATGCCAAATTGGGTCGAAGGCTTTTTTTAAATCAACAATGCATGCGACAGTTTTGCCTTTGTCTGTTTGTGTGTTTGTCAATTAGGGTGTGCAGGGTGAATACGTGGTCTGCCATATGATAATTTGGTAAAAAGCCAATTTGACATTTACTCAGTACATTGTTTTCACTGAGGAAATGTACGAGTCTGCTGTTAATGATAATGCAGAGTATTTTCCCAAGGTTGCTGTTGACGCATATCCCACGGTAGTTATTGGAGTCACGTTTGTCTCCACTTTTGTGGATTGGGGTGATCAGTCCTTGGTTCCAAATATTGGAGTGAGTTAGGTCTGCTCTACACCAAATTAGCATACCCCCTGAGTCCCTTCCCTGTTTCACACCTGGTAGTTTGATGGATGGGACTACCAGCTCTCTGTAACCTAGAGGGCAACCAGTGGGTCCGTCTCCACTATAGCAGGTTTCTTGAAGGATGACAATGTCTGTATTTCCGATTTCTTTGATGAAGTCCAGGTTCCTGCTCTTTAGGCCAAAGGCAGATGACCTCCGGCCTTGGATATTCCAGGATGAGATAGCGAAGGCTTTGTGTTCCAGAAAGTGTCCAATGTTGTTGGTTGTGTGTTTTGGCCTCAGGCCAGTAAGTGTGAGCAGAGCCTGCTGTGCATCTGGTACATGCCATTGGCTTGGGCTAGTGTAAGAGTGGGTGTTGGGCCTGTTTTCCTACTCACGGCCTGGGCATATGTGTGACTTCCATGTTGAGGCCCTCTTTGCGGGGGCGGGGTGCATGGGGTAGGCAGGAGTGGCATAGGTCTGATCTGAGGGGGCCTAAATGGGGTGTGGGCATGGTTGACTTGGGGGTGAGTTGATTGGTTGGGGTGGGGGTGTGTATGTGGCTGGTGGTGTTGTGGTCTGGATGTAGGTCCTCTATGTGTAGGTCCAGGGGGGATCCCGCAGGTCTGGGAGAGTGTCTCGCTGGTCTGGGCAGGGTGTCAATTAATCTGTTGCTCCTGTGTGAAGTGTTGGGGCTGCATTTGAGAGCCGTGTCCTTTAGAGTCCGTGCGAAGGTGGGCACTGCTGCCTTGTATAGGTGGACCTGGTCATAGAGGCTGTCCAGGGTGGAGTGGTGGGTCAGGAAAACATTTGGTTTTGAGGCACAGTCACAGGAAATACTTGCGGTTACCCGCTGTTTGGTAGCAGGGTGGAAGTMTTTTCGTGGTAGCAGGATGGARATAACCACTTGTGCATTGGGGAAAGAAGAAGAAGCATTTTCAATCACTCCCTTCAGTGCTGTGGCCACCCTTTCCTGCTGTGTTCTCAGGTCGTTTGTGCCTGTGTGTATTATTATGTGGCTAGGTGATCCTAGTTGGTCCTCAAACAGAAGGTCTAGGGCGTGCTGGGTGTTTGGACACCAGAGTTTAGACACACTATGTTTGGGAAAAAGTTTTTTTTCTTGTATATATTTCCCATTTGAGTCTATAAGGAGTCCAATCTGTGTCTTGTGTATGTCCTCAGTGGGTGTGGGGGGGTTGTCAGGAGGCCTGGCAGGGTGGCTGACATGGGGGTGCTCAGAGAGGATGAGATCCCCTGGGCTTGGGGTTCTTCATTTGTCTGTTTTACTGTGATGTCGACGCTATGGTCAGGGTCTGGTGTGGACTGTTCTGCTGTGGTGTCGAGACTTTTGTCGGGAGCTGAGGTGGGCTGTTCTGCAGGCTTCTCTGCGGGGGTGGCTACCTCTCTAGTGGGTTGTTCTCTGTCACACACCATCCCCCTCACCCTCTCCTCCAGCAGTCTGATCCTCTCCTCTAGTGCTCTGTTCTTCTCCTGCTCTTGCTTTTTATATTGTTGAAGTTGTCTCCCCACAGTCCAGCGTGCAGATATGTCTCTCTCCACCTCCAGCTCTCTGGGTCTGGTTAATGTTAGAGAATCGGTAGAGTTTTCCTGAGCCGTCTACACACATCTATAAAAGAGCTCACCTGGGGTTTGAAGAGGGACAGGTTGGGATACTCCATGTTGGTCAGCACGGACGACTTGATGGGGTTGATGAAGAGGAAGCCCATACGGTCAACGGCCAAGCCAGACCTGCCCTCCAGCCCCAAGCAGATTCCAGACCCAACATCTATGGTGTACTCAGTAATCAGTTGCCAGCTGGTCGTTTTTTCAAAGAACTGCCGGTTTTCACTCGTCGTGAACTTGATGGCACCCAGAAATGTGCCGGCGCCGTTACCCCAGAGAGACAGCTTTGTGATGCGCTCGCCGAGGTTGAACTCAAACTCATTGAAAGTGTCAGCATCTCCAAAAGTCGKCACTTTCCCATCGGTCAGCTCGCACAGCATTCACCTGCCAGCCTTCCACCGCCACTCCGATCTTCTTGAGGGTGGCACCGTTGTTCATGCCGTGGAAATGAAATGAACTGCCTCCTTGACCACCGATTAGTTCCAGTGTGGTTGCCATGTTGTGTGTATGCGTGTGTCATGTAACCTGAAATACACATTGGTACAGATACATTTTAAAAACCTCCCAACTCAAAGGAGATCTGATTCAGACATTCAAAGCACCAAAAGAACATTAAGGAACAAGATGAAAGGATCAAACAATAACCAAGGGATATAATGACTCATGGTAGGAACTAGAGGTCGATCAACACATCAGTCTAGGGCAGGGCTCTCTAACCATGATCCTGGAGAGCTACCCTCCTGTTGGTTTTCACTCCAGCCCCAGTTGTAACTAACCTGATTCAGTTTATCATCCAGTTAATTATTGGAATCAGGTGGAATAGATTGGAATGAAAAAATACAGGACGGTAACTCTGGTCTAGGGTGACCAAATCGCTGCACAATCCTCAGGTCACTGAGAATGACGCGTTCTTAAAATGCTCCTAACTCCTCCTTGTCCTCCACCCTCCTCTGATCGTTCCATCTCTATTCGTCTGGAATCTATCACACCCATTCCTTCCTCCTCAGCTAGGGACCTCAGAGTCACCATGGAGTCCCTCTCCTTCACCCAGCACCTCCCCACTCTACCTCCTGCTGTTTCTTCCTGATCAACACCATGGAGTCCCTCTCCTACTCCCAGCACCTCCCCACTAGTACTTTACGCTGATCATCCTACTCCTGCTGTTTTTCCTGATCAACTGGTGACTTATGAGTAATGATGTATATAAACATATTGTTATGTAAGTGAGCACATCTCTATGCACTTATAAATTTATTTATATGTTGCTATAATTACGAATACTCATGAATAATGATGAGTGCACATTTTATAGATGCTACATCAGTATATGATACCCTGCCCTATAATGTTGAGTATGAATGTAATAGATTCCACATCAGAATATGATAACTGCCCTATAATGAGAGTATGAATGTAATAGATTCTACATCAGAATATGATAACCTGCCCTATAATGATGAGTATGAATGTAATAGATTCTACATCAGAATATGATAACCTGCCCTATAATGATGAGTATGAATGTAATAGATTCTACATCAGAATATGATAACCTGCCCTATAATGATGAGTATGAATGTAATAGATTCTACATCAGAATATGATAACCTGCCCTATAATGATGAGTATGAATGTAATAGATGCTCATCAGAATATGAGGTGTTTATGGTGCTGAAATTCACCTTTCCAAAAAAAGTTGCTGCTTTGAAATATCTGAAAGAATAAAGATTGACATGAATTAATATAGAACAACATTCTTTAGGACAGAGCTGCACTATTCACAGGTATGTACTAATATGTTATATATAGAACAATATTCTTTAGGACAGAGGCTGCACTATTCACAGGTAGGTACTAATATATTTAATATAGAACAATATTCTTTAGGACAGAGGCTGCACTATTCACAGGTATGTACTAATATATTATAATATAGAACAATATTCTTTAGGACAGAGGCTGCACTATTCACAGGTATGTACTAATATATTATATATAGAAAAATATCTTAGGACAGAGGCTGCACTTTCACAGGTATGTACTAATATATTATATATGAACAATATTCTTTAGGACAGAGGCTGCACTATTCACAGGTATGTACTAATATATTATAATATAGAACAATATTCTTTAAGACGGGCTGCAGTATTCACAGGTACGCATTAATATATTATAATACAGATAGTATTCTTTAAGACAGGCTTTAGTATTTACAGGTATGCATTAATATATATAATATTGTCCAATATTCTTTAAGACAGGCTTTATTATTTACAGTTATGCATTAATATATTATAATATAGTCCAATATCTTTCAGACAGGCTTTAGTATTCACAGGTATGTATTAATATATTATAATATAGTACAATATTCTTTAAGACAGGCTTTAATATTCACAGGTATGTATTCATATATTATGACAGGGGTGTTTAATATAGAACAGGGTCTGTCAACCTTTTAAAGTATCTGTCCAATTAAAACTAACCATCAGATTTAGTCAAGTAACACCTAAAACAAACTTTACCTCGATTTCAAATGGTTTCAGAAAGGTAAAGTATTTTATTTTACCGGCATGTGATGCTACTCTGTAGTGTGCAAGCAATGCAACAGCTGCATCATTGGTAGTGTAGTCATGATTTGTATTGCCCTATTCTTGAACTATGTGCTTTAAGACCCTAAATATGAATATCTATGATCACAAGGTAGCGCCTGCTCTTCTCCAGATTGACTGGTAGAAAGTGTAGACAGACGCCCATAAACGCTTTAGACACTAGACATGTTAGAGCTGCAGTGCAGTTCAYCTTTACCTGCAGTTTAAACATTTAGAATCTGTCATTTCAGTATGAAATACTAGTTGTGTTAGTCAAATCAAGATGAAAAGGAAAGTTTGGTATAAAGCACTAGACTCAACAGTCTACTATATAGGAACAACTAAACATCATACTGTCATACCACATCTGCATATCTGAGTCAAATTAATCCCTGTGATAATATAGTATAAATACAACATGAACATGCAACAATAAATATGAATAACTAGAGAAACCTGTGTTTAGTCACTGACCTGAACACATTACACAGGATCAGCAGAGCTAGCTAGAGAAACCTGTGTTTAGTCACT
>NW_019942792.1:252265-271151 GCF_002910315.2 Salvelinus sp. IW2-2015 | reverse complement strand
AGCAATCCATCCAGCCACCCACAAGACAAGGACCATAAACACAATCGAACAGATACCATCACAACCTGACAGATTCCCGCCAGGCAAGACCCTTTATGGATGTGAGATCACAGTGGGGGAGGCATTATATCGACCTCGACTACGAGCATGTGCAAAGGATTAAGCATTTCAATGATAGTAAGTGATCACTCCGTAATATAAACTTTTATCTCATCGAACCCCCACTTCCCTTTTGTCAACCAAGCCGCCATGCCGGTTTAAGCCCACTAGGGCACAAATTCCTACTCATTCCTTGTAAAAATATCTGTGAATATTTTTTGATGCATTTATTTGAATAGTTTATTTAGTTAAAATATAAAATGATTAAATAATTGATGTATGGGATGACTCATAGTGAAGACTAATAGTCCTTGCGTGCAAAATAACCAAGCAATTCCGGTATGTTCAATGAAGCTAACGCTGAGGAAATGTATTAGAGTTAAAATCCACACATTTTCAAGCTGATTTAAGTCACAACGTAACTAGAACCACATCCACGGAACCCAGTCAGATTCTGTCGTGGAAATATTTCCTTTACCATATATTAAACTGTACAATCTATAACTAGCGCAAATCATTATTACAGAACAAATTATTTGTTTACAATTGACCAGCCGAGACAACAGCACAACGAACAGCCGGGGTTAACCTTGTGTAAAGGGGCAGAAGGACAGCTGAGGATTTATCCACCAACCTTCAGGTTTACTCACAACAAAGCAAACTGTAAACCACACAGATTACCTCCCACCCGCTATGTAAAGCCGGACAAAACTCCCGATGTAACGGTTGCCTTTGTTTAATAGGGTCCAAATTGTAATCGCTAACCTGAATAGTTGTAATTCATCTCCCAGTGTCTGTGGAAAGCATTGCAGCTGAACCCAGAAGTCCATATCAAAAATATTGCCCAAGTGCCTGAATATCCATCTGTATTCCGGTTTAATTTCACCCATTAAGTCCTTAAAAGACTCCCTAGTCCTTGCCGATTGAACCAAGCATGACAGCCATAGCTGATGCAGCCACCACCATTAGTGAACTATGCAGAGGTACTCATACTTCGTTGTAGTTGGATTTCCAAAACATAAAGGCTTTGTAATTTAGGACAAAAAGTACATTTCTTTGCCACATTTTTTAAGCACGTTATGACCACAACAATTTAGCGGTAGTCCTGATTGCCAACACATTGATGCCATGTCTTGCTCAATTTCTACAAATAGTATGAAAAAAAATCCATTTGTTGCGATAAATACGAATGTGACCATCGCTCAGTTTTCTCAAAATCACAACCATAACTCTGGTAGCTATATTCTAAAGCACGCCCAAAAAGCAATTATAAGCACTCATGTGGAAATGTCCCCTGAGCTGTTTCCTATACCTCCCCAGAACTAAGGTTAGAAGGCAGGCCTGTTAATTTGTAGTGACTGGTTTTACTGTGATACATTTCATCAAAGGCCTAATTAATAAGCTCCACCCACGCCTCAAGGAATATTCCCACGAAGCATCTGCTTTTTTAAATAGTCTAGCACCCCATCTACCAATCGTGTCCTCTTTGAAAGGTGATTTAGAAAACCGCACGCTGGTCGTTGTCCCATAAAGGTTCCATACTGTGCCTTGAAAATTCACTTACTCGACAGGTAATTGGATGCGTGGCATTCCACACGATGCGAGTAGTATTCTTAAAATCTTGGTTCGCCAGCGAAATCATAATAAACACAACGAAGTCAATTCCAACTTATAGGTGCGTATCCCTTCGTATTAGCACCGTGTTAACATAACTGACACACTATAATTAAAAGGCTAAATTCAAAGGCGGAATAGAATACTAATAAATGACTATCTCAGACATAAATCAGCTTATATTAAGTTTCTAATATAATAACAATGTTGAAGATGTTCTAACAACAAAATCCACTGTTGACAATAAGCCATGAAGGGTATTGATGAAAAATATTATCCGAAGTCAGATTCAGTAACAAACAAACAAATCTCAACTTCATGACTCTAATCTAAGGTTCTTCAGAAAATTCTCTGTAACATTAAATTATTACGTGAAGGAGAGCTAATCTTATCAGTAAACTGTAATTAACCTAGGAAAGTCGGTGGAACACAAGGCAAAAGTATTCACCATAACAGAAGTTAGTAATTTCCTGAATATAAGCTTATCACAGATATTATTAATATCTGATCCAATTAAAAGTACTTTCCTCACACATAAGAAATGTTACTCTAACCATGAATTCAGAATAATTAAAAATAGTCTGAACAACAACTAAATTCAGGACAATAGGGTATAAACTTTGTATATGCCCTGAAAATATTTTCCAAAATCTCCCCGACTTCTAGTTAATTTACAGTGATATAATGATGAAAAGTAATGTTTAATCACACCATAATAATAATTACAGAGAATTTTTCTGAAACCAAAAATAGACACTCGAGCCCAAGAACTGTCCGTTAGCTGACGACACACACATACCAACCAAATCAATGTCAAACAGCGTCTCCGAGAATTATTCTAGTCCTCTTCTAGAACGCATTTCAGAAGTTGAACCCAGAAAGTATTTAAACATGAAATGTCTCTGAGTTCAATAAAATATTCAAAAAACCCCTTTGCTATGTAACCCAAAAGAAATTAGTTCAAGCCCTGGTTGTTCCCCAAGAAGAAAAATATTCAAAATATGAATGATGGACACACAACAGATATTCTTAATCCAGTGATGAAGCGGGAAACGCCACTGGGAGGTTCCAAACCAAACCTATGCGCTGTTCGAACCCCACGGAGAAATTTACCATAAGAACTACAGGGACAATAACTCAAATGCAAATGAAGCAATCCTTTATTTGTAATCTAATTGTACGGCAGAGGTAATATAACAAAACAAACTTTCGGTAAATAGTCTACTGAACATCATAATGAAGGGCGGCAAAACAAAAAAACAGGGTTTTTCAGAAATGTAGGGCATGTATTTAAATGGGATAGAGTTCCCTTGCAATCCGTCTGAGTCTTTATCTGCCAGGGCGTCAGTCACACAAGGAGAGCAGCGAGCCGAACTTTATAGTTAACTGCCACAAACATAACTCTGGACATTCTGCCAATTGGTACTAAGGCTGACGGTGTATTGACCGTGTCCCTTTGTGATTTACCCAGTCCACCTTCACCAACCATTGATAACAAGAACAAGAATGCATTACAGCTTGTACATTCACTGCTGTCTTCAGCAATAAGAATCCACCACCATAGCTTAAAACTTGTATAATGATGTTTTAAGAAACAACTAGTCTTAGAAAAAAGATCCAAAACCAGTTATCTGGCTCATACCCCCATAGGAGAACCCCTTTTTGAGTTCCAAAAAATAACCTATTTCTTGATTTCAGGTAGAACCTAATTTTGGTTACTTGTAGAACTCTCGTGAAAGGTCTACATATAACTCAAAAATAGTAGCTCGAACGAACCAAGGTTTTCTACCATAGAAATCCAAAAAGGGTCTTCAAGAGTCTCTCCTATATAGCACAGCTAAAGAACCATTTTAGGTTCAGATTAGAACCTTTGTTCTAGAGTGTTATAGTATGAGATAGAGAAGGTATGTTGCATCATTAGTGAACATGTTTAGGGTAGTGACTGGAACCACCGATTATGCTCTCCTGAGACCTAATCAGAGAAAGAGGAGTGGCTAGCCAAAAGAAGCTCTAAACTGTTGGATCACCACGTTTAGTCCATGATTAGCACAAGTAGCAACTGTCTAATCAAGGTTCAAAAGGGCTTTGGTGTCAACTTGCAAAAGAAAGCTACCCTGACGCACATCAATGGTTTACGTTGGGGGAGTTTTGCTCAGCTTATATTAAGAGCGGTGTTTCCCACTCCACGAGACACGATCCACCTGAGGATCTTTGATGTTAACCACAACAGCTGAACTTCGACATCGGAATTGCTCAGGAACCAATCAGATTTGTCTCCATCAAAGATCTTCATTAGTCATCCTTACCACAACGAGCCTGCAACATCATTGCAGTAAGTATACACAATGATCCCGGAAATGAACTCATCTTGCTATAGAGGAAACCTACTGTTGAGAGCTATAATATTGTTATTTGACCAACTGTATTTAACACAAACATTTCGAAGAACAAATGCTCCTATACTCTGAAACATCCATACAGCAGTTATAAGTTTAGCTGAACAAGCATGGTAGTCGAGCTAGTTCGTCCCCCAATATTACATCAATTGAGGGGACTACGACTCTGTCTCCTGTTCGTGCGTACTGTTGTCTATGTGGTTGATGTTAGTAAAACAATAAACTAATCTCAAGCACTGCGGTCTGATGACAAAACTGAGGTGAATGAATTCTCTTGCCGATAGAATCTCAACATTTACAAGAATACACCTGATTGACCCATGGAGCCTATGGCAATATAACTGCAATTATAACGTAAGTCACACACAATATCAAAATTGGCCCAAATCACAATCAAATCAAATGTTAATTTGTCCAGATGCGCGAGGTGTCACCTACACATGAAAATGCAAGATATGCTTACTACAGCCCTATAACCAAAAAGTGCAAAGTTTTAGAGAAAACCCCTAAAAATGGTAACAAAAAAGTATAAGAAGAATAACAAACTAATAGGCAGCAGCATAATGTAAAAAACAACAAAGTAGCAAAGTGGTTGACTGAGGATGATAGAGCACGGCAGACGCCCTTCCCTACCGAGGCCATCGATGAAATCAAATAAAGAAGGTACATGCTCATTCGTGGACCGGGCACGAACCATGTTACTGTGCCTTGTTTTCACATGGTTTGACTTTGGCCTCCTATTGTTCTCTTTTTTAGGAATCCAAAAGGGGATGTTAGTATGAAATGTTTAATAGTGAGTAGGAGACGTCCTGGTTGAGAGTAGTATAGTTTTAGCATCAGCTGTCTCTTCATCTTGAATGCACCTGAGATTAGACCACATAACTGGCATTTGCGGGGTACTGAAATGTCAGTCTCCAAATTATTGAAACTGCAGAAGAGGTAAGAACTGAGAGGAAGAGTTCTTCATGCACCCAATTTGCCTGTTAAGCTGCAGCGAGTCAGTCTGCTAGAAAGCAGAACATTTGCTAGCAATATCCATCAAGTCGAACGTTACTATTTTCAAAGTAAGGGTAGAACTGTTGCTATCTGCGACAAAACAGAACTTTTCAGTCATATTCACCAACTTCGAATATCCCTAATTAAAAGGTAATGCATAAACAGAGTGTTACCAAACAACAAACATTGATCGGCTCCAACTTCTGCTCCTCTGTGTGCCAGCGCTAGAACCCTGCCTCAGCTGAACAGGAGGGGAGGGATCCAACTCTCTCACACACTCTCATTCGCTTTCTTTGGCCTTCTGCCTGCAGAATAACTGTTAATAAAGCCCAAATAATGAAATTATATAATTCATCATGTATATTTATCTGTTTGAATCGAATTTATTGTGCACATTATGCATCCCACTAGGGACACGAATGGCTGCGAGATGATTTTTCAGAGTGATTGCAAGCGAAGGGAGTCAAAGAAGCTGGGGAGTGCTGTTCGTCGTCAGAATATTTTACATACTGATAGCTTGACAGATGACGAGAGACCTTGATCGACAATTTCAATCCAATTAAAAAATTAAATCTGAACCTAATGCACTCCTTAAAGATAGAAAGACTTACTTGCCAATTAAAATTAGATACTCTAATTTCACATCTTTAACTGCTGAGCCCGAATGAGCGCCTCGAATGGTTAGTAAAAACAATTGTTAAACAACTCATACTTGCTAAATGAAAAAAAAAAAAGTTTAATCATTTTGAAAGTGATACCAATTATGAAACTCCACATCTTCTGTGAAACTAAATGGCTTCCTAAATGATGGAACAACAGTTTAGAACTAACTGGTCTTCATTTGGTAGTTCATCAGTATATATGACATAGATTCTTAACATTTCTTTCCACAGTTTAGTTTCACATTGATATTGGGCCTCTACTTTAAGTGTTCACATGACAGGTAACAGGTCTGTAGTAGCTCTGCATCTGTGCATAGGGATCAGGCTGAGTGACTCTAAGGTTCCCTAGAGCTCCATAATTGTGTCAGAGTGAGTAGACCAAACACAGGATATCTCCTAGCTAGCTCTGTGCCCTATGTTGTCAGCTCGAGGCCAAAACAGGCTTGTGGCTCTAATGATCGTAATGTGTTCAGAGTGAGTGATACTAAACACAGATTCTCTAGCTAGCTCTAACTTCGATACTAGATGTAAATGTGTTCAGGTGAAGTGACTCAAACACAGTTCTCTAGCTAGCTCTGCTGAGCCTGTGGTAGATGTGTTGCAGAAAGTGAGAGTTGAGCTAAAGCCAGGTTTCTCTAGCTAGCTCTGATGTCCTGTGTAATCGTGTTCAGTGTACGGTGACTAAAAACACCAACGTTACATCTAGATCCGCTCCAGCTGATCAGCGTTGTTGAATATTGCCTATCCAGGTGCGAGACCGATCGACTAACGCGACACAGCCCTTTCTCTAGCTACTCTGCTATCCTGTTTATAGTTCAGGTCAGTGAAACCAAACGAAACACAGTGTTTCATCTAGCTAGCTCTGCGCTCCTGTGTTAATGTTTACAGAAGCCGGATGTGACTAAAACACAGTTAATCTACAAGTACCCAGCAGTGTAGGTTGTTGCACGGTTCACCCTTGTCTGCTGATTATACGGTATATAATCACAGGAGGGAAGTGTAATATTGACTCAGCCTAAATGCCAGACTGTGAGATATACTCACCACAAGCGTATGAATGTTAGAGCTCGTGTGTCCGTACTAACAGTAAGACTTCATAGTCTAGTGCTGAAAGCCAAAAATATACCCAAACTTTCGCTGTGTCATTCTTGAGTGGTTGCCGACACAACTAAACACGACTGATACAAGTAGTTCATCCATAACGTGAACAAGAATACTACTAAAATGTCTTCACAATAGACGGTAAAGATGAACTGCACAATGCCCAAGACATAACTAGACACCCTGCCTCTATAGTGTCCAAAAGCGTTATGAGCGAGATTCTGTGCTACACTTTCTACCTAAGATCCCAATCTGAGAAGAAGAGCAGGAAAGTCGGAAGCCTGGGTCTACCTGTGATGATCAATAGATATTCATAAAGTGAGGTTACCCTAAAAAGCACCATAAGACATTCAAGAAGTGAGAAGGGGAGCAATACTAAAATACAAGACTACTAACAAAGATAATGCCAATGAAACACTGACCTTACGCAGTCTGGAGCACACTAGCAGAGAGTAGCATAAATAACAATAGCCGGAATAATAAATAAACCCGAATACTTTGACCTTTCTAACCACCATATTTGCAAACTCGAAAGAGGTTTTTAAAAGAGTCCTTCCCGCTATGTACCAGTCTCCGTTGTACTTGACTAAATCTGGCGAATGAGCCTCCTATTAAATTGAGACCCACCGCATACTGTTAAAAAACGGAGTTGACCAGACCCGAATGATATCGTAAAGTTAACAACACTTGTCGAGCCAAATAATCGATAATAACTGACCTGCGAACTAAATCATACTTACAAGCCAAATACTGGGCACAACACAACCAAATGGTGAGCGATAATAATCGACTATAATACTAACTTAATACATAGACCTAAAGTAGCAAATTTGACAAACAGCCAGTGTCATGACGCAAGAAATACATTAAGAACGGCGATGTGAGTAAGCACTAATAACAGTGAGTGAGTATTAATGAGCAGTGCAACCATGTACCAATAATAAAGCCATGTGCATAAAGAATAGTATGGAAAACACACTATGCCGCGTATAGACTATCATTAATCCATGCAGTACCTGGTACCAAATACTAAAATGCCTTTGCTTAAAAAGAGAATAATACTAAGATCGTGTATCCGGTAACCATATATTAATCCCTTACCCCGACCAGCAAGAGGAAGAAAATGAGCAAGATACTGCACCCGGTCTTATCACGAAACGAATATCTAATTCTACCTAAAAATAGTAGTACCCAATACCACCTGCTGAAAATGAGTCAAGAACACGTGCCTTGTCCTAGACAGTTGTTCCCGTAAAAAGTAATATAATATGATTATGAAGTACGACCTAAAAAATAAATAGATGACAAAGAAAGCCTATCTGATATCCGTAAGAAATCCACTACTTTCCGTCGTACCCATCGTATAATATATCCTATCAATTGACAATGACCTAGTGGAATAGTTGCGAGACCCCTCTGGCACATCAAAGGAGGATAGTTCGTGTCTATAATATGAAGTAGACTATTGAGACAGTAACCATACGAGAATAGCAATGCAGCCTCGTTGTCCTAAAGCAGTATTGTTCTATATTATAAATAATATTAGTAGCGAATTACCTGTCCAACCATAGTGCAAGGCCCTGTACCTAAAGAATATGTGTTACATATAACATCATCAGAGTACGCGCATAGAGCCTGTAGAAATATAGTGCGCCCAGCACATCTGACACTAAAGACCACAGTGTATGTAATACATATATTACAATTCCATGTGCAATCTCCCAGAAGCGCGTAATCTCGTTCAGATGATTTCTAAAGCACGCACCACGTTTTTTTGTGATGAGAAGGGATGCGAGAATATTACAAACCACCACCCAACACCCACAAGTATTTATACCGCAGCAATCTATTAACATTCTAAATAACATCATTCACATCTCACAGGTAGCACTTATCATTATTCTGATTGTAGAATCTAGTACATTATCCATCGAGTTAGCTCCCATCTTATAGGGGCAGATTATCATTGATTCTGATCTAGAGCATCTATTACATTCATACTCATCATGTATAAAAGAAACAAGTATCATATATCCAGGAGCCACCGAACGTCTCCATACAGATTACTAATCAGAACTCAAATACATAATAATAGGCACCGGTACACTACAATCCATTTCTGTATGTGAGAGCCAATCGCGAAAACCAACATTCATACGTCAGTCATTGTATAGAGGCCAAGTGTCCATTCAATATTCTTTATAAGTGTGGAATCTAATAGACAAAATCAGATAAACTTCAAAAACAATGGAGTCCATAAAGAAATGAAGGAGCAAAGCCCAAGCCAGGGTATGCAGAATACCTACATGAAATGAATCACCGCATCTATAAGACCTAGTAGACACTCATCATAATATGTCCCATGCCCGTATTACTAAATACTTAGTAGGCAAAAGCCAACTATGAAAAAAGTTCATATGAAGGTGCCACAGAGACTGTGGTCACTATAGACATCCAACCAATCAACCTATGAAATTTTAAAATACATCTTCCCTCGGATACAATCAAACCCAGTTGATCAGCGGAAAACAGAACAGCAGGAGTTAAAGTGGGGAAGGTGCTGGCAGTAGAGAGAGGGACTTCCATGGGTAGTATGATGCAAAGCAAAGAAAAAGCAGCAGGACATAGGAAGTCCGGCGCAGGGAACACCTTCGAGCGTGGTGAACGGCCCAAGAGAGAAACTCCATGATGCACTCTATGAAAAAACGGTCAACACTATAGAACTGAAGGAAAAGGACCAGATAGAAAGAAGAAGGTGAATGATTAATTCCAGACGAATTTAGAGAGATGGAAACGAATACATCCGAGAGAAGGAGGTGCGAGGAGGGAACCAAAGGGCGCGAGTATGTAGAAAACATTTTAAGAACGCAGTACACAATTCACGCAGGTGACGCTATAAAAGATTGCTTTGCAGCGATAATTGGCGAACCCATAGAACCAGAGGGGTTACCCGTGCCGCTGCCTCATCCGTTCCCATCGGTCCCCTCTAAACGTGCCTCCACCACGAGATTCCACAAAAACCTTAAATGCGGAACAGCGCACGAAACCATGGACAAAAACTAAATCAGTGTCCGAAAGATGGTACCAACTGGGGGCTGGAGTGAAAACCAACGACGAAAACCGAGGGTTAAAGCTCTCCAGGATCATGTAGAGACCCTGCCCTTAGACTGATGTTGGATCGACCTTCGTTAGTTGCCTGACCATTTGAAGTCATTATATTCCCTTGGTTCACTAAGAGCGGTCGATTCGCTTATCTTGTGTCACACAAAACTGGTCGTGCTTTGGTGCTGTGATCCAAGAAACATGTCCTGAATAACAAGATCCCTCCTCTTGACGTTGGCCAAGCACTATATAAATTAAAACCGATCTAACTATCGTGCGCCCAACCCAAACCGCGGATCAGCAATATTTATGCAGGGTTACAGTGACACACGCATACACACAAACATGGCAACCACCCACAGCAAGGATGACATCAATGAGTAATCAACCAAGGAACAGTTATCATACGACTTCCCACGAACACAACGATTGAACAAACGGAAGGGCACGCACTGCCAACCAACTCAAAATGAAGAATCGAGAGCGGAGGAAAAGAACAAGCCCGAGAGGGACAACACAGCGCCCAAAAGGCACCAGCGGAACTCCGGGAGCTCGCCACCCACGCGGCGCACACCGGACGCACCCACGCCCCGCCGAGCTGAGCCAATGCAACAATGCACAAAAACCGGTGAGCGAAAGGCCGACACGCATGTTGAAATGCTGTGAGCCCGAGGACCACACCACTGACACCCATGGATGAATGCACGACTTTACGACTATTCCAAAATGACGTATGAGATACAAACCTCGCAAGAGACGACCCCAACAGCCCGACTCGTCTCGTCTGGAGCCCAGAAGAGCCGAGACACCGCCAGCGACGGTGAACGGGACGCCGGGCAGCATTGTCCATGAACCTGCCAAATCCGAAGGTATCATCGAATCGACAAACCCGAGAAAACCGGAAACCAGCTTCCTATCTCTATCCAAAAAAAACGACCAGCTGGCAACTAAGACAGCCACCCTGAGACATACCTACCCCTCTGAGCACGCTAATGGCCTTCCTGGCCAAGTCTGGCTTGGCCTAGGCGACGGACACGAGACTTCGGCCCCCCGCTGACTCGTATGCCGCAGCGAGCGTCCTACTACTCGCATCAGACCACCCATCAAGATCGTCCGCACCAAACAACGTGCACACCAAACAGTGCGTGACATACAAAACCCCTGTCCCTACTTCAAGAGCCCCAGGTGAGCTCTTTTATACATAGTGTCGCTCCGACGGCTCAGGAAAAACTCTCCACCGTTCTCTAACATTACACCAGGACCCACGGAAAGCTGGAGGTGGAGAAAGAACTATCAATGCACGCTGGGGACTTGTGGGCAGACTAACGTTCAACTATAAAAACAGCTCGCCACAAGAGACACGGAGCGATAAGAACCAGACACCCTACCGAGGATAGCGTACTCATGACTGCCTGGTGCGGGAATCAGGGCTCGCGATCTCGGGAGATACTGTCCGAAGTCTCCTCCTTGATCATGATTATACACTCCTCACTAGAGGATTGCCGCCGTGTACGACCATTCCCCCCGTCGCCACGCGAACAGCTGCCTGAAGACATACCAGACCCACCTCAGCTCCCGACCAAAGAGTCTACGCCACCACAGCCCCAGACAACCTTCGCTACCCACCAAGTACCCCTACCTTCTCACGCCCTCTGACCTCACGTCAAAATCATCTACACAACCGCGCGACTAATACACCCCAAGCCCAGGTGGTATACGTCACTCTCTCTCTCTTGATGCGGCACCTCCTATTCCACCAGCTCCAACTGAGAAGACCCTCTACATCTCTCGTCTGTTTCTCGTGCACCCCCTCGCACCGTCTGTTTCCGCTACATTCGCTTCTTGAATCGAGATTCGCTGACTTTTGGTACACTGGGGAGAGAGACAGTAGCCGATGGAGAGTAATGGGGCATAACATTAGCATAAACCCAACATGCCGAGGGGCATGGACCTACAACAGACACAGAGCGAGATGACACACATCCTGCGCCTATGCGCATCTATCACTTACAATGAGTCGTTCTTACTGTATGGTCCGAACGCTATGCGACACCCAACGGGACACACTCTTTATTGTCGAGGACCAGCTACTACCCATGAGTGTGCTCATCGCGACGAAGCTCATCATCTTTGTCGGAGCTGAGTGGCTTTCTGCAAGCGTTCTGCTGCGGCGACCGACACAACATCTCATATGCTGAGTTCGATCACTACGTACACACCAATCCCACCTCAACCCTCTCCATCCAGAGACAGGTAGATCCTCTCCTCTAGTATGCTCGTAGTATACTTCTCCTCTATCCTACCCCTGCTTATTAATATATTGTGAGTTGTCTCCACCAACAGGTCCCAGCGTAGCAGCATAATGAGTAGCTCACTCACACCAATACCGAGCTTCAACTGGAGCACCCCTGCGGTTAGATCTCAGAAGTGCGAGTAAGTATTCCCGAGCCTGCTACAGCACACACTCTCCATCAACAAACACGCCTCACCTGGGGTTTGACAAGAAGCGAGACAGTTGGGAGATACAGCCATTTGGATCAGCACGCGAGCCAGCACATTCTGTGATCGTAGGGATTACATGAAAGAACAGGGAACGCCATGAAACAAGGTCAACGCGCAGCCGAGAACCTGCCCTCACAACAGTACCGCCCAAGAAAGCCCCAGATCCAGACCGTCCAAACCTGAATGCCACCGGTGCCAGATTCCAGTTAATGCGCAGGCTACCAAAGTCCGGATCGTTGTGTGGCCTAATTTCTCCCAACGAACTGCGGCAGGTTATTGCACTCGTCGGTGAAGTACGTGTGCAAATGCGCGACCCAAGCAACAGAGCTGCTTCCGAGCCCCGGTATACCCCAAGAGAATCAGCGTTATGTGACTCACGCACTACGCCGAAAGCGTACCATGAAGCAATCAAGGAGCTATCCCATCTGAAAGAAGTGCTCAGCAATGCTCAAAAAGCGTCGGCAGCCCCGTGTTCCAACAAATCGCGGCTCAGGCCCTTTCGCAGCAGCCATCCACACCCTGCCCAGCCTTCCTAACCGCGCGCACACGTCCGATCTTCAATGAGGCCTGGGCCAGCCCGTGGATTATGCATAGCCGTGAGAAATGAACTGAAGACCTAGGCACCTCCTAATGAAACACCCGCCCAGTAGCTGCGCGAGTAGTCGGCTTGCCAGTGGTTGAGAGTATGTGAATGCCGCGTAGGCATGTAACCTGAAATTACACATTGTACAGATACAGTATTCAGTTTAACCAACCTCCCACACAACTCAAGAGAGATCCTGATTAACAAGAACATCAAACCACACAAGCAAACGCAACATTACCAACCAGAAGACTGAGAGACAGATTTCAAACACATTAGACGAAGGAAGATATAATGACGCGATGTAGGAAACTACAGAGAATTCATCCGAACATCCCCGTCAAGGCCGGCTCTACTAACCAATGAACTCCTGCCAGAAAGGAGCCGCCGCCTACCCTGTTTGTTTTCACTCCAGCCCCAGATTAGAACCACCTACACCTTCGATTACACCGCCGCCTTGTATCAAGTCCACAGCGACCACTTAAATATGACCTGTGGAATCAGGTGGCAAAGCAGAGAGAACCCTGAAAAAAATACCACGACAGAGGCAAACTGGGCTCTAGCCGAGAACCAAGAAGCTAACGAACGCCACGAAATCCCTCAGGGTCACTGAGAATGACGCGTCTTAAAATGCCTTCCTAAAACTCCTCCTTTCCTCCACCCTCCTCTGATCTTCCATTCGTCTATGTGCGTCTTGAGATCTGATAGCACAAAAATCGCCCGATGCTTTCGTGTTGCACCTGCCTTCCAGCGTCAGTGACGCCCTCCCAGAGTCACCATGGCCAGTCCCTCTTTCTAACTAACAACACACACACCGCCCCCCACTCTACCCTGCTGTTATACTTCAACTGAGTCAACAACCGACCGTGAGAGCGCGTTACCCCTCATCTCCTAAAACTACCAGACACACTCTCCCACCACACCTACCGTGACTGTATTCTTCGCTGAGTCAACGTTCTGCTAACAACTGTATGAGTAGATGAGTATATAAACCAAATTGTAACGAGTGAAGTGAGCTAGGCAGTCTACTAGCCCCTTAATAAAATTTCGATCCGCATATGTTCAGGCCGTATAATACGCAATAACCTCACAATGACAATAATGATCTAGTAAGTCCACACATGTTTAGTCCAAACCCAATTAACATGCAGAGATAGATAACCCTGCCCTATAATGTTGATAGAGTGAATCAGAATTACCTACAAAAAATGATGACTAACCGTGCCCCGGATAATGCATTAGATGATGATGATAATGAAAACCATTACCGTAGCCCATCAGCACCACTAATGAATCCCCAACCGATAGCCCTGATCAATGAATGCGACCAGAGTCCGAAATGTTAATAGAACCAACCTACATCAGAAGTATTGATAAACCTGCCCTAAATCAATGAATGAGTATGAATAAGATCCAAGATTCTCACATCAAGGACAAAACTATGAGTAACCTGCGCCACCTAATAAGTGATTGATATGAATGTAATAGATTCTACATAGGAATATGATAACCTGCCCTATAATGCAGAGTATGAATGTAATAGATTGCCTCATCACGACAAGATGAGCAGGTTCCCATATGGCCCTGAGAACCCCTCACAAACCTTTCCACAAAAAAGTGAGCTGAGCCTTTTCCACCACACTACCACTGCAAAAGAAATGAGAAGCATAGACATAAGAAATGAATATAGAACAACATTAAACAACTTCCAGGACAGAGAGACTAACACATATCACAGGGTATGTACTAAACATAATGCTATAACTATAATAAACAATTAATTCCATTCCGTCAGCGACCAAGAGAACAATCGCATATTACAGGAAATTGTAGCGTAAGATATAAAGTATGATAAATTATGAGAAACGAAACGAATCATATTTCTCTTAAAGGAAAGGGCTCCAGCTAGGTTCACAGGTACATGTACAACCCCAAGTAATATGAATATAATATTAGCGCACACAACTATGTCTTAGACCACAGACACGGCCCGCGCACTACCTTCAGCAGTATGTGACCGCTCAACTTATGAAATTTCTATGAACTATACGAAGCAACTAGTTCTTAAGGAAACAAGAAGGCCTGCACCTCCCATTCCAACAGGCGCCTATGTTAACTAGCATGAATATTGCCAAAGCCCAACATCCATAGTAAAAATCAGCAACCAACCAACCAATAATACAATTCAGGACTCAACAGCACCCGAGCTGCAAACCTCACAAATTCACCCACGGACTGATACTCACTCACTATGCCCCTAACACTAGCAACAGAATTAACCCTTCTATGACGGGCATAAGCCTCCACGTATTACACAAGTCACCCATGGTACACATCCCATCTCATAAATACAGATTAGCTATTCTTTAGAACACCAGAACCCTTTGACCAACTACACCGATATGACCATTCAAATAGATGTCAAACACCACCATAATAATTGTCCAAACACCATTCTTTAAGACAGGCTTATACCTTAATACACGATATACAATGTAATGTATCACCTGTATAATCACCTAGTCCAATATTCAATATTAACAGACAGAAGCTTTACGGTACCCTCACCACCAGGTCAACACTAATATCACTAATAATATGAGTTAACAAGTATCATTACAAGACCAGCGATTATAACCATAATCACAAGGTATCATGGTATCCAATATAATGTAAATGCAGTAGTATCTAATTACCGAACAAACGCGCTCGTCGAATCACCACTTTTAAACACTACTGCCTGGTATACCACCATCCTAAAAAGAACCTAACAACACAGATTCTAGTACAAGTAACAACACCTACAAACAAACTCTTACCATATCACCTTTCAAAGTATGAAATTTCAAAACCAGGTAAAGATCTTCTATCGTTTACCGCGATTGCTGATACATAAAACATCAATATAACGTGTGCAACGCACAGGACAAACACCTTGGCCGCATCATATTAGAGTTAGGTAGGCATGATCCTGTATTGGCGCCTATTCCCCTTAGAGACTATAAGTGCTTTAAGACCGATGAATCTCATGAGACCTATCAATCTGATCAACAAAAGGTATATACGCCCGCCTGAACTCTCCTCTCCAGAACACCAAGAATTCTCCCGACTGCCCTGAGAAAGTAAGACAGACAGAGACGAACCAATCCAACACGAGCTTCTAACACTAGACATGTAATAAGAACTACAAGTGCAGTTCAGCCTCGTACCTGACAGAGGTTTAAAACAATTCAAAATAACTGCTCATTAATTCTCACGAATCATGAAATACTAGCCGTTCACTCCCCAATCAATGCAATGAGCAACCCAAGGGCGAAGTACTTTTTAGCGTATCAACCACATAGGCACCACCGTCTTACTATATAGGAACACTAATAAACACATCCATACTGTCATACCACCATGCATGCACAATACTCTACAGAGAAATTCATCAACCTGTCGATAATAATAAGACAGAAGCGTACAAAGTGACCGCAGCATCTGCTACAATAGAATCTGAACAACGAATACCATAGTGCCTATTAGTCCACTGCGCACCTCGCACGATTACACGAGGATCAAGCCAGACTAGCTAGAATAACCTGGAGTTTAGTCACCTGACGCTAAGACACACAAATCAACACAGGCATCAGCAAGAAGCTAGCTACAGAACCAAACCACCGTGTGTCTTAGCCCTTCACTCACGCTGAACCACCATTACAGCAGGATCACCAGAGCTAGCTAGAGAAACCTGTGTATTAGTCCACTAAATCACCACTGAACACACCCCTTACACGGAGATCATCAAAAAGCTAGCTAGAGAAACCTGTGTAAAATAGTCACATCACCCCTGACACCACAACTATTACACCAGGACCTCAGCAGCACCGCGTAGCCTCTCAAGAGAAACCTGGTTTAACCACTCACCTGAACACAGCCACAAGGATCAAGCAGCCCAGCTAGAGCCTAGAGGAACACCTGTGTTGCCGAACTCACTCCACCTGAACATCATATGTAACCACAAAGCCGGATCAGCAGAGCTAGCTACAGAACACCATGTTAGGTCACATCCACCATAGCAGCATTACAAAAAGGCACAGAAAAGCGAGGACAAAAACACAATCCACCATGACTGACCAACAGCAAAAACCAGAAAAAACAACCGTAGTTGAGACAAACAAAGGTGCAACGGAATGATGAGTAAGAAAGAAAAAAAGTGATCCACCTAACCGGGTAATACTAAAATGAAACAGACAAATAGAATAGACCAGCCAACCGTCACAACTAGTTTCATCATTCCTAGAAGCTTTTTCCATGAAATGTGGAGTTAATTGTAATACATCCAAAAATGAGTTTAAACTTTGTTGTTTTCAGTTTAGCAAGATGCAGTTTTTAACAATTGTTTTTACTAACATTCAACGCTCATGCAGCCTCAAAGATCAAAGATGGAAATAGATTTATCTAATTTAATTCAAGTAAGCTTTCATTTTAAAGCTGCATTAGGTCATTTATTTTTTAAATTTGGTGAAATTGTCATCACCACACTGTCCAGCTATTCAGTATGTAAAATATTCTGAGAGAAGATCCAGCTTCTTTGACTGCCCTTCGCTCTGCAATCACTCTGAAAAATCATTCCAGCCAATCGTGTCCCTAGTAGGGATGCACCTAATGTGCACAAATAATTCGATTTAAACAGATAAATATACATGATGAATTATATCAATTTCATTATTTGGGATTTATTAACAGTTATGTCTGCAGGCAGAAGGCACAGAAAGCGAATGAGAGTGTGTGAGAGAGTTGAGTCCCTCCCCTCCTGTTCAGCTGAGGCAGGGTCTATCGCTGCACACAGAGGAGCAGAAGTTGGAGCCAGATAAATGTTTGTTTGTTGGTAACATGCCTGTTTATGCATTACATTTAAATTAGGGATAATGAAGTTGGTGAAATGACTGAACAAAGTCTGTTTGTCGAGATAGCACCAGTCACCTACTTTGAAAATCGTCAACTTTCCAGTTAACTTGATGGACTATTGCTAGCAAAGTCTGCTTTCTACAGACTGACCTGCTGCAGCTTTAACAGAGCAAAATTGCTGGCATGAAGAACTTCCTCTCAGTTCACCTTTCCCTGCAGTTCAATAATTTGGAACCTGACATTTCAGTACCCAATGCCAGATGTGTCAATCAGTGCATTCAAGATGAAGAGACAGCTTGATGTAAAACACTACACTCAACAGGCTACTCACCTCACATTAAACATCATACTAACATCMCACTTTTGAATTCAAAACAGAACAATAGGAGGCCAAAGTCAACCATGTGAAAACAAGGCAACAGTAAACATGTCGTCCCCCACGAATGATGCAGTATCCACTATTTATCTCACGATGGTGCCAGAGGGGAGGGCTTTCGTCTTATCGTCTCTCAACCAACCAAGCTATTTTGTTTGTTTTTACATTATGCTGCTGCTATTATTTGTTATTCTTATCTATTACTTTTTTTTACATTTTTAGGGGGGTATTTTCTTAAAACTGCATTTTTGGTTAAGGGCTCGTAAGTAAGCATTTCACTGTAAGGTGACACCTGCGCATCTGACAAATAACATTTGATTTGATTTGATTTGGGCCAATTTAGATATTGTGTGTGACTAACAAATTGCAGTTAATTGCCATAGCTCCCACATTGGGCAAATCAGTGTAATTTTGTAAATGTTGGATCTCTATGGCAAGACGAATCATTCACCCAAGTTTTGTCAAAATCAGCCCAGTGCTCTCAGAGATATCTTGTTTTATTAACATACAAACAAACATACCAACAGACGAACAGAGACAGATCCGTAGTCCCCTCCCAAAT
>NW_019942792.1:243680-248509 GCF_002910315.2 Salvelinus sp. IW2-2015 | reverse complement strand
AGCAAATTTCATCGTGGGGGACAAACAAAACCAATAACATGTTTGTTTAACCTTTTTCTCTCTCTCTATATATACGGGCACACAATTAAGGGGGTGCTGTTTTCCCTTTTGGGAAAAATATCTGGGTCTCCAAGATTAAAACTGGGCCTCATACCCTCAATTTCTTGCTCGCTGACCATTATTCATGTCATTATTATCATCATTGGATAGTCAAAACAATCTCTTCCCTCTCACCTGCTTAAACCCCGTCTCATTGACATTAGACTCTGTGGGCTGAACACAGAACCTCTTATCTGTCAGCGAAATCCAGTGACACGCGTAAGCTGCGAAGGTCTGAAACGAGGCTGCTGTTCTCACGCGAATCGAGTTTAAAGCTCTGCTATGTCATCCTATGTCGACATGAGACTCGCGACCGCCTTCCCTCTGGGACATGTCAGTAACACACATGAGCCAACGCTTGGCAATGGAAAGGTCTTCCGCCTTGCCAGCCATAAGCAGATCTCAGACCTTATAAGCCCCAAGGAAACGAAGGGAGCATCTCTTTTCGACCGGTTCGTGTCCATTGCGCGATAAGGCAGATCCTCCCAGGATGGCAATTTTGCAAAACGCTCAGTTATCGGCCTTGAGAATTATTCCGTTCTGTAATTTAATTCGATAATAGGTGTTAGAAACATAGTAGTCACGAGTTATTCTGTATCCCGAGTTATAGTTCATTTATGCGAAGTATGATTTGCTTTTTCGGAATTTCCTTAATATCTAGCGCTCTTGAGGATTTTGGGCAATGTTCATGCCACATGCTATTGATGTAGCTGCTAATTCCGAAGTTGCAACAGACGACGTCTCTCTAACAACCGAGCAACGATTCTTTGTTGGACACAGAAGGACAATTGCACCAGAGATTACTGATGGAGGCTGTCACGAAGAAGAAGAGCTATTATTATGATGTTTTATTCGCCGTATTTCATGTGGAAAAATGTAAGACGCATTTTGTCCGCCATTCATTGCGGACACTGAGGGTCTGGCTGTAACGCTAGGCACTGTAGGTCCGTCCTAAGTAACGTTCATCTTAAATAAATCTAACTGCAGCGCTCCTTATTAATAATCAATGCATCTTTACCAATTTGGGCGTGTCCAACCTGTATTTTATTTGTCAAGTTTACGATATTTATTGATTAGATTTAGTGAGCTTTCCAAGGAGTGAGCGCGAGCCAAATTCCGCATCGATTTCTCGCACTCTCGACTGATCACGCATGGTATAACCACGCACGTTCGGGATTTGTGCTGCTGAAATAGCACATTTCGACCAAAAGGCGCTATTAGGCTGCAGTTGTGTAAGTATCGGATGTTACAGGGAATCTGTCATCCTGAATGGATATTATAAGTATAAAGGTCAGTCAAAGAATTAATATCTTATTGCTGTATTGTTACGATCGCATCAACTGTGGCTGCTGGTATTGCTTGTGGTTGCTGGCCTATTGTTGGTAAGCAATATAATGCTTAATATTGTGTTTTCGCTGTAAAAACACTTAAAAAATTCCCTTTCATAAATTGGCTGGATTCACAAAGATGTTGGGACCTTTTCAATTTGCTGTACGACGACTGGTGTATTTCAGCCCAGTGCTCTCAGAGATATATTGTTTTACTAACATACAAACAAACATACCAACAGACGAACAGAGACAGATCCGTAGTCCCCTCCCAAATGTAATATTGGGGGACAACTAGCCCATACCATGCTTGTTCAGCTAAACTTTATAACTGATGTAGGAACTGTTTCAGAGTATAGGAAGCATTTGTTCCTTGAAATGTTTTGTTAATAAGTTGGTCAAAATAAATATATAGCTCTCAAATATTCCTCATATAGCAAGATGAGTTATTTCGGGACATTGTGTACTTACATGCAATGATGTGCAGGCCTCAGTGTTAAGGATGACTATAGAAGATCTTGATGGAAGAAAACTGATTGGTTCCGAGATTCCGAGTGAAGTTCAGTTGTTTAACATCAAAGATGCCTCAGTGGATACGTGTCTCTGGAGTGGAGAAACACTCTCTTATAAAGCAGCAAAACTCCCCCCACGTCAATACAATGATGTGCGTCAGTAGCTTTCTTTTGCAATTGACACAAACCCTTTGACCCTGATTAAGACATTGTATTGTGCTAATCATGACAAACGTGTATCAACAGTTTTAACCACTCTTGGCACCACTTCCTCTTCTTTCTGATTAGCCAGAGAGCATATCGGTGGTTTCCAGTCACTACCCTAAACATGTTCACTAATATGCAACAACACCTTTCTCTACTCATACTATACACTCTTAGAAACAAAGGTTCTATCTAGAACCTAAAATGGTTCTTTAGCTGTGCCTATAGGAGAACCCTTTGAAGAACCCTTTTTGGATCCAGGTAGAACACTTTTAGTTCCAGGTAGAACTCTTTTGAGTTACATGTAGAACCCTTTACACAGAGAGTTCTACAAGTAACCCAAAAGAGTTCTACCTGAAAACAAAAATGGTTATTTTTGGAACCAAAAAGGGTTCTCCTATGGGGAGAGCCAGATAACTGTTTTGGAATCCTTTTTTCTAAGACTAGTTTGTTCATCAAAACATCATACAAGTTTAAAGCCTATGTGGTGGAAAATGTCTTATAGTGAAGACAGCAGTGAATTGTACAAGCTGTATGCATTCTCTGTTCTGTTTATCATGGTTCGTGAAGGTGACTGGGTAAATACACAAAGGGACACGGTCATAACCTCACCCTCAGACCAATTGGCAGAATGTCCAGAGTATGTTGTGGAAGTTAAACTATGAGACCTTGCTCAGTTTCTTTGTGAACTGAGCCTGCATGATAACAGACAGACGCATGCAGGAACCAACCCATAAATCATGCCTACATTTCTAAAAACCTGTTTTTGTTTTGCCCTTCAGAGCTTCAGTAGACCTATACCAAGGTTTGTAAACCTCTCYGTACATTAAACAAATAAAGATTGCTTCATTTGCTTTGAGATTCTGAGTCCTTAGTGGTAATTTCTCCGTGGTGGTCGAACAGCGAAGGTCTGGCTGGGAACCCTAGTGGCGTTTCCTTCACCCTGATTAAGACACTTTATTGTGCTAATCTTGACAGATGTGTGTGGTGGAAATTGAACACCAGGGACACCTGAAGTCCATATTAAATAAATAATTGTTTTTTGTCAGTTAGCTGGAGAGGTTTAAACAAACACGTACAAAGTGGTCATTAAGGGGTCATTAAGAGGTCATTAGGGAGCTCATTAAGGGGTCATTAAGGATGTCATTAAGGAGGTCATTAGGAGGTCATTAAAGGAGGTCATTAAGGAGGTCATTAAGGGGTACCTAGCTGTTGGCCGGGGTTGGAGTAGCCAGGAGGAAAGCACGGCCAGCCTTAGAGAAATGCTTATTGAAATTCTCGATTATCATGGATTTATCGGTGGTGACAGTGTTACCTATCCTCAGTGGAGTGGGCAGCTGGGAGCAGGTGCTCTTATTCTCCATGGACTTTACAGTGTCCCAAAACCTTTTGTAGTCAGAGCAACAGGATGCAAATTTCTGTTTGAAAAAGCTAGCCTTTGCTTTCCTGATTGACTGCGTGTATTGGTTCCTGACTTCCCTGAAAAGTTGCATATTGCGAGGACTATTCGATACTAGTGCAGTCCGCCACAGGATGTTTTTGTGCTGGTCGAGGGCAGTCAGTTCTGGAGTGAACCAAGGGCTATATCTGTTCTTAGTTCTACATTTTTTGAAAGGGGCATGCTTATTTAAGATGGCGAGGAAATTACTTTTAAAGAGCGACCAGGCAATCTCGACTGAAGGGATGAGGTCAATAACCTTCCTGAATACCCAGGCCATGTTGATTAGAAAGGCCTGCTTGCAGAAGTGTTTTAGGGAGCATTTGACAGTGATTAGGGGTGGTCTTTTGATCGCGGACCCATAGCGGATGTAAACAATTAGCCAGTGATCTCTGAGATCCTGATTGAAATCAGCAGAGGTGTATTTGGAGAGCAAGTTGGTCAGGATAATATCTATGAGGGTGCCCATGTTTACGGATTTAGGTTAGTACCTGGGGGGTTCCTTGACAATTTGTGTGAGATTGAGGACATCTATCTTAGATTGTAGGACTGCCGGGATGTTAACTTTTACTTGGTACTCATCCCGGATCCGGGAGCACCCCCCACAGTAAATAAGTGTCAGACTTTTCGTTTGTTGAACTGAGTCCTAGCATGCTGATAACAGCAGGACGCGCAGGAACCCCAACACCATGAAATTCATGTATGCCTACATTCTCTATAACTAACCTGTTTTTGTTTTGCCCGTTTAGAGCTTCAGTAGACCTATACCAAGGTTTGTAAACCTCTGTACATTAAACAATAAAGATTGCTTCATTTGCTTTGAGATTCTGAGTCCTTAGTGGTATTTTCTCCGTGGTGGTCGAACAGCGAAGTCGTGGCTGGGAACCCTAGTGGCGTTTCCTTCACCTGATTAAGACTGTATAGTAGTTATTTGGCATCATTAAACGAGACCTCATCACTTTTATTCGAGGAATACAAAGGGGTTGAGTAACGGCTATTGACGATAGCAAGGGGTTTGAATACTTACTGGACTCAAGACAAATTTCAGCTTTTAAATTTTCTATTCAATCTTTGAATGTTCTAACAACAAGAATTCTCACTATTGGGACCATAGGAATGGTAATTAGCTGTATACGTCGATCAGTAAACAAATTCTCAATTTGATCTTTATTTTTTTTCAATAAAAATTCTCCTGTAATCTAATTAATTACGTGATTAAACTAACTTAAATCATATAACTTGTAATTA